>NW_026594428.1:9783574-9844169 GCF_907164565.1 Psammomys obesus | reverse complement strand
ACAAATGAACAGAACTAGTCAGGAAAGCCAAAGGTCCAAGACAGAGGGCCAGCAGGACGGTTTTGAAAGTAAAGGTTCCTCTGTCTTGGACCTTTGGCTTTCCTGACTAGTTCTGTTCATTTGTGGCCAAGTGTAACTCATGTTCAATAAATCATCCTTCTCGCTGTGTCAGCTGAAGAATCAAAAATCAAAATTAAAAAAAAAAAAGTGGAAAAGAAAGAAATAGCACTAAGCTGTATTTAGGAAGTTAGCATTATCATGGTTAAAACAAAAACAAAACGAACAAAAAAAAAACATAATTAAAAAAAAATTCCTGGTCTGAAAGGGGCCTGCAGAGATTGAGGTATCAAACAAGGACCATGCACAGAGAGGACTTAGAACCCTGCTCAGATGTATTCCATTGGCAGTTCAGTCTCCATGCGGGTGCCTTAGAAAGGGGAACAGTCACACCCATGAACTAAGTTGCCTGCTCTTTGACCAACTCTCCTCTGGTGAGATCGCCTTACTAGGCCTCAGGGAAAAGAGGACACTAACAGATCTAATGAGATCTGATAGGCTAGCATCAGATAGTAGATCAATTTAGCTGATGAAATTAGACACAATCTTTTCACTAAAATGCTTTCAATCAGTTTTATTTTTCATTTTTATGAACAAACCAGTGTATCCACCATAAGCAGATTGGCTTCATTATGAAGATGCAGGATAAATTATTATCTTCCAATTTTTAGCTCTGCTACATCACCAAAGTAGACTTAAGGACATTAGCCTATGAGAGCAGATTAGTAGATTAAAAAAAAAAAAAGTTTGTAACAAGATCAAGCATCTTTTAATGAGGCTTCAATATAGAAAAAGAAAAAGAAAAAGAAAAAGAAGTATCTCATTGCAATAGACACAATACCCAATATTTATACTAAATGAGGAAATAACATTAATATCAAAAGAACAAGATGTATAATTTATTCAGTCTTATTTAATATACTAATTGAAAACATGTAAGACAACCAGAAAAGAGAAAATACTAAATAAATAAAGGAAGAAGCTGACGAACCCTTACTGGGTAGTGCCATGTTTCTATATATAAATGATATAAAAACTCCACCAGAAAAATCTTATAGTGGATAAACAGTTCCAGCAAGGTGTCAGAATATAACATACCAACCCTGTCTACCCCAACATTTCAAGAAAAGTTTAGGAAAAACTTACAATTCACAGTATCATTAAAACATACCTTAAAGTCAAATTAGCTTACATATGCCTGGTACCTACCATGAATATTTTAAATACATATACATGCAGAGAATGAAATGCAACAGAAGATTCTGAGGCAAACCAATACAGCTAGAGCTACCTAAACTTAGATGGAGCTGACAAAATTACATATTGTAGACATGACAGCATCTTCTACAAATAATGCTGAACAAACCATGTATCCATATGTGGAAGAACAAAAATAGATCCCTGTTTCTCACCTTGTCGAAAATAAAAACAACCAAAAAAAACCAACCAACCAAACAAACAAAAACCCCACTCAATGCCAAGTGAATAAACACCGTTAACATAAACCTGAACTCTAAGAGTTAGAGGTTGACACATGGAGCACACTTAGAGAAGCAGCCACAGGCAAAGACTTCCTGAAACAGACGCCAACAGCTCAGAAAAGAAAAGTAAGAACTGATCTATAAGATTGGGTGAAATTTAAACTTATTATGTAGCAATAAAACATTAATGAAGTATATGTGTATTCTGTAGAACAGGTGAAAATATTTACTAATGCTTCATGGGGTAAGGGCTAATGTTTAGACTATAGAAGTAACTCAGGCTGGGGACAGATTCCAGATCTGTCAATCTATCAATCAATTGAACAACCCCATCAGTAAAAAATTTTAACAGAAACCTCAGAAAGTAAGTGCCAAGACCAAACAACTCAATTAATGGGTAATGAAGAGATACGTATTTTAAAATGAAGTGCATATGTGAAATTTGAGAAATTAATATTTTATTTTTATTAGTTTTTAAAATTTATTCACTTTGTATTCAGATTATAATCCCCCTCCCTAATCTTCTGGTCCCATCCTCCATTCCTCTTTCCCCATCCCCCCACCAGAGTCCAATGAAAAGGGGAAGTCCTCCTCTCCTACTAGCTGACCCTAGCCTATTAAGTCTCAACAGTGCTGCCTGGATCCTCTTCCTCTGAGGCCTGATAAGGCTACCCATCCATGGGGAAGTGATGAAATAGCAGGTAAGGGAGTTCATGTCAGAGACTGCCCCTGCTCTGCTCACTAGTGCATACACTTAGAGACTGAGCTGCCCACCCAGCTCATCTAAACAGTGCATCTAGAGTCCTCTCTATGCATGCTCCTTGTGCGATGTATCACTCTCTGCAGGTCACCTCCCTCTGCAGACCAGATAATTTGGCTTTATTGGTCTGCTCAGAGTCCTTCTATATCCCCCTTCTTCCATAAGACTCCTTGAGCTCTACCCGAAGTTTAGATGTGAAGCTCTGCATTTGCCTCAATCCCCTGTTGGATGGAGCGCTTCCGAGCACATCTGTGGTAGTCTCCCAGAAGCAGAATGACACTCATGGTATATGTTCACTTATAAGCAGATATTAGCCATACAATATAGGACAGCCATCTACAGACCTAAAGAAGCTAAACAACAAGGAGGACTCTAGGGTGGATGCTTAATTCTCATTCAGAAGGGCAAACAAGTTAGTCACCAGAAAACAGTGAAAGAGAAAGAAATTTTTATTAATTATTTATTTATATATTGTAGTATAATTACATTTTCCTTTTCCCTTTCTTTCCTCTAAACCCTCCCACATACTTCCACTTACTCTTTCAAACTCATTGCCTATTTTGTCTTTAATTCTTGTACCATGCATGTATGTATATGTAATCACACACACACACACACACACACACACACACACACACATATATATATATATATATATATATTCCTAAATATGAAAATACACCTTGCCTTGTCTGCATAATTTTGAATCCATCTAACTTTTTAAGGCTGAATTTTTGGTACTGGAAAACCAATTTTGGTGTTCATTTGTGGTGAAGACTATTTCTCTTTCCTTCAGCATTCCTGATATAAACTTGGGACCTGAACAGAAAAGTTCTCTGAGGATGAAAAAGTAGCTTAGAAATTTTCTAAAAAGACAATGAGAGAGATGAAAATAAAACAATGTTGACATTTTATTTTACACCAGTCAAATCTTTAAAAATATCAGCAAAGCAACCAATATAAAATGATAGAGATAGTGAAGAAAATTGGAACTCTTATTCTCTCTGGGTGGGATGGCAAACTGACACAGACACTCTAGATATTATTATGCAGAATCCAGAGAAAGATAAAAATAAATCTACCACATCACCCAGCCACACTACTCTTTGACATATTCCATGAGAACTCAAGATCTTAGTCTGTAGGTATTAAACAGTCACAGTCATTGCTTCCCTATTCACAGTATCTAGGTAATAGAAACAGCCTAAATGTACCTCAACTAATGAGCAGGCAATGATGTGCGATGCATGTAAACACTAGAGTACTATTTCTCTGTAAAGAAAACTGTGATCATAAACCCTGCATGTATGTAAATGTATGTAACAAGAACAGGTTAAATTGAGTGAGGTAACGCTGTCCCATGTTCTTTCTCAGCTGGAGCATAGTAAAGCAATATTTTAAACAGCAAATAGCTTGTCATTCAAAAATTACAAAGGATGAAAACAGATATTCAAATAATTTTTAATAAGAAAGCAAATTAATGTTCCAGTGAAAGAGCTGTAAGATTAACTTCCACATTTTCTTTGATAGACATGTAGCCTGTTCCTTGTGGTGAAATTTTTATTTAATTTATTTTTATTTTTATTAATTACAGTTTATTTACTTTGTATCCCACCTGTAGCTCCCTCCCTTCACCCCTCCCTACAGATATGTGTTTGAGTTCATGTTTGTATTTAGATATTATGTTAGATGAATAAATAATATAATGTAATACTTTATTAGTCAAATTATAGGTATAATTTAAGAAGCCAAAGTTATAAATTCAGGTTATAGAATGGTTGTGTCAGCAACAGGAGAATAAGATGAGATTAGTTAATCATAGGGTGAAGTATCTGAAGTAGAATAGGTTTTTAAAGGTCAATTATGCTTTTAATATGTCATATATTGGAGTTTATTAAAATGACAGACTGTTCATCCACTGACAAAATTAACTATCTGAGGTCATGAAGTATGAACTTCAGAGTATGATCTAAAATATGTTTTATGTATAAAAATATAGTTTATGTAACATAAGCATGGACAAATTATATTTACCAATAAGATCTTAAAAAAGCTGAAAAAAATATACTTCAAGACTGATGAGAAAAACAAACAAACAAACAAACAAACAAAACACAGAAATGTTCAGAAACACTCCAAAATACGAAGAAAGGAAATTTAATTCAATGAAGTGTGTATGCCTTTGATAAAACTGATTGTGGAGAATATGAAGATTAGACTTAATAAAAATTAAATGTAACTAGTTGAATATGCTGATTCATAGTTAATTGATAATGTAGCATATATTTTACAGAATCTATTATGCACTGTGTGCTTGTCTGTTTTGTTATTTGTGTTGAGTCTAAGTATGAAGCGTACACTGGCTTTGCATTTTGATCCTCAAAATCCATTTGCTGTTCAATTTTTATTTTAACACCTCTTGTATAATGAAACATTCAACATGTATCAAAAACTATTTAAATTACGCTAAATATTTGCTCCAATAAACTATAAATTCTTTCAAAGAGACATGAAAATGAAAGCAAACAATAAATAAAATATAAAAATTTTTACATTTAAACATTCTTACATATATACTATACTTGAGGCCTATTCTTGGTTTCCAATACAATTTATCAACATAATAAGAATATTTTAAAAACCATTAAAATTGTTCCATCTTTGAATAATACTACATAATTATTCCAACACTTAAAACTCTATTTGATCTAACCAAGCATGTGAAAGACATTTAAGATAAAAACTTCAACTCTCTGAAGAAATTGAAGAAAATATCAGAGGATGGAAAGTTATCCCATGCTCATTGATCAATAGTATTAATATAGTGAAAATGGCTGTCCTACCAAAAGCAATCTACAGATTCAGTGCAATTCCCATCAAAATACCAATACATATTTTTTTACTGTACTTGAGAGAACAACACTCAATTTCATATGGAAAAACAAATAATGCAGAATAAATAAAACAATCCTATGAATTAAACGATCTTCTGGATCTGTATCTCCATCCAGGATTTCAAGCTATACTATAGAACAACAGTAATAAAAACGGCATGGTACTAGCATTGAAACAGAATGGTTGAAAAATGGAATCAAATCGAAACCCACAAATAAACCCTCACACCCACAGAAACATAATTTATGACAAAGAGCCAAAACAATACAATTGAAAAAGGATAGCATCTTCAACAATTGGTGCTGGTCTAACTGGATGTTTACATGTAGAAAAATGGAAATAGATCCACATTTATCACACTGCACAAAACTAAAGTCCAAGTGGATCAAAGATCTCAACATAAAAACAAACACACTAAATCTGTTAGAGGGAAAAGTGGGGAAGATATTTTACTTCATTGGAACAGGAGACTACTTCCTGAACAGAACACCAACAGCACAGGCTCTAAGATTAACAATCAAGAAATGGGACCTCATGAAACTGAAGCTTCTATAAAGCAAAGGACAATGTCATCAGAACACAATGACAGCATAGAGACAGGAAATAGATCTTTACCAACATCTGACATAGGGCTAATATCTCCAATATATAAAAAAACTCAAGAGGTATCCCACAAAGACCAAATATATCTGGGCACAGGGTTTTTTCTGAAACTGTTTCTCCAACCAAGTACCATGTATGGATATAACCTAGAACTTTTGCTTGGACGAAGTTCATGGTAGCTCAACAACCAATTGGTTTCCCATAGTAAGGGGAACAGGGATTATCGCTGACAGGAACTCATTGGCAGGCTCTTTGACCTCCCCACCCCTCAAGGGAGGAGCAGTCCTGCTAGGACACAGAGGAGGACTTTGCAGCCAACCCTGAAGATACCTGATAAAACAGGGCCAGAAAAAAGGGAAGGAGGTTCTCCCCAATCCATAGACTTGGAAAGGGGCAGGGAGGAGATGAGGGAGGGAGGGAGGGTGGGATTGGGAGAGAATAAGGGAGCGGGATACAGCTAGGATACAGAGTTAATAAAATGTAACTAATAATAATAAACAATAAACTAATAATAATAAAAAATAAAAAATGATAACAAGCAATGAAAAAAAGCAACAAATAGAAAAATCCAATTAAATAATAAAGTGCAAGCTAAACAGAGAAATTTCAGCAGAGGAATATCGAATGGTAGAGAAACATTTAAAGAATTGATTAACATCCTTAGTCATCAGGGAAATGCAAATCAAAAAGAACCTGAGATTTCTTACACTCATCAGAATTGCTAAGATCAAAGAATCAAGGGATGATGCATGCTGGAGAGGTTATGGAGAAAGGGGAACCCTCTTCCTTTGCTGGTGGGAATGTAACCTTGTACAACCAGTTTGGCATTTTCCTCAGAAATTGGAAATAGTAGTACCTCAATATCCAGCTATACCACTCCTAAGCAAATACACAAAAGATGCTCCACCATTCAATATGGATATTTGTTCAACTGTGTTCATAGCAGCTTCATTTGTAATAGCCATAATCTGGAAACAACCTAGATGTTCCTCAATGGAGGAATGGATACAGAAATTGTGGTACATTTACACAATGGAATACTACTCAGCAATTAAAAGCAAGGAAATCATGAAATTTGCAGTCAGATTGTGGGAACTAGAAAAGATCATCTTGAATGAGGTAACCCAGAAGCAGAGAGACGCATATGGTATATACTCACTTATAATGGATATTAGCCATATAATATAGGAGAAACATACTAAAATCTATATTTCTAAGAAGCTAAACAACAAGGATGACCCTAGGGAAGATGTTGAAAACTCACTCAGAAGGGCAAACAGGATAGACATTGGAAGTAGGAGAAAACAAGTAACAGAACAAAAGCCTTCCAGAGTGGTCCTCTGAAAGACTCTACTGACCAGGGTATTAAAGGAGACACTGAGACTCATAACCAGACTTTGGGCAGAGTGCAGGAAACCTTATGGAAGAAGAGGGAGATAGAAATGCCTTCAGGGGACAAGAACTCCATAAGGAGACCAACAGAGTGAGAAAACCTTGGCCCAGGTGGTCCTGCAGAGACTGATACTTCAAATGAGGGCTATGTATGTAAAGGATCTAGACCCCCTGCTCAAAGAAAGCCCATAGGCTGCTTGCTCAGTTTCTAAGTGAGTTCCCTAGAAAGGGGATCAGGGCTATCTCTGACATGAACTCCATTGTAGGCTCTTTGTTCACCTCTCCCTGGGGGGTGCAGTCTTGCCATTCCACAGAGGAAGATGAATTAGTCAGCCTTAATGAGAACTGATAGGCTAGAGTCAGATAGAAGGGGAAGAGGACCTCCCCTATCAAGGGACTAGGGCAAGGTCAGAGGGAGAGGAGAAGGAGGGTGGGTCTGACTGCAAGGAGATGATGGAGGGGGCTACTGTGGGAATATAAAGTAAATAAATTGTAATAGATAGATGATAGATAGATAGATAGATAGATAGATAGATAGATAGATAGATAGATAGATAGATGGATAAATAATAAATACTGTTTTGGGAAATGAATGACTGGAAAAATGTTCAAAGGGAACATTCCTAAATTAATTTTGAAGTTTTTGACTTTTGTCTGAGTTGTTTACATTATTATCTCTGTTGGAATTTAGAGTTATAATTGTATCCATCCAAAATTTTAAAAACATGCAGTAATAAAAATAAGATTTTAAAATAATAGCTTTTAAATTCTGTATTGTCCATGTCACTTTGGCACTTCTGTACTTTTTATATTTCATAATTAGATATTTTTTGAAAATAAAATAAGAAAAACTATATAACAAGTATAAGTCTGGAATATTTTGTAATATATTACAAATATTATTTCTCTTTTAGAAAAAAAACAGATCTTCAGATTATTGTACTTTGTGCTCCAAAAACTAATTTTTGAAGTTATCTACTTCCTCTATTTATGTCTCGATTGCTCTCATGATCTTTGCTGAAGGTCATAAATTTCATTTATAGAAATTGATTTTACAGGTATATTTATCAGGACAAACATGAATTCCAAACAAAGCATTTAATTCTTAGTGTTGGAAATGAGGAGAATAAGACGCCCTCATCTGCTCTTCCTTAAATTTATTTGGAAAGATATTCTGATTCTTAAACCCCACACTTTTCTCTTTCAAACATATCAAAGTACTTTTAAAGCTAGGTTAGCTTTCTGTTAACCTTGCTAACATCTGTTTGCAGGTGACAACACATCCTAGTAAACCAGTTCCAATTTTCATTCTAATCCTGTCATGAGAATATGAGAACTGCATTTGTTGTCCTTACATAAATGCTACTAACTGCTGCTGAGGGTCCCAGTTTCCCAAGATATCTACAGTGAGAAGTAATTGTATTAGATATTTATTATTTAAATGACATAAAAATAATCATGTTTCTTTATATATTCTGGATATTAGCCCCGTATCAGATATAATGTTGGTGGAGATCCTTTCCAGTCAGTCATTTTGCTGATAACAGTGTCCTTTGCTTCACAGAAGCTTTTCAGTTTCATGAAGTCCCATTTATTGATTGTTGAGGACCCTTAGTAAGATGGTCATTCCTCATTCAGAGGGGCAAAGGGGATAGACATCAGAAGAGTGAGAAAACAGGGAATAGAACAGGAGCCTACCACAGAGGGCCTCTGAAAGACTACCCAGCATGGTATCAAAGTAGATGCTGAGACTCATAACCAAATTTTGGGCATAGTGCAAGAAATCCTATGAACAAGGAGATAAAAAGGCCTGGAGGGAACAGAAGCTCTAGAAGGAGAGAAAGAACAAAAAATTCTGGGCCCAGCAGTCTTTTCTGAGACTGATACTCCAACCAAGGATGCATACAGATAACCTAGAACTCCTGCACAGATGTAATCCATGGCAGCTCAGTCTTCAAGTGGATTCCCTACTCATGGGAGCAGAGGCTATCTCTGACATGAACTCAGTGGCTGGCTCTTTGCTTGGGGGTACAGTGTTACCAGGCCACAGAGGAAGACAATGCAGCCAGTCCTGAAGAGACCTGATTGGCTAGGGTCAGAGGGAAGGGAAGGAGGACCTCCCCTATCAATGGACTTGAGGAGAAGAATGGGCAGAGAAAAAGGAGGAAAATGGATTGGGAGGGGACCAGGGAGAGGGCTACAGCTGCGATAAAAAGTGAATAAATTGTAATAATTAAAAATAAATAAATAACAGAAAAAACCTACATGGTTCCAAAAAAAGGAAGAAAGGAAAAAAAAAACTCATATTTTCAAAGGAAAGAATTCAAGTTCAACCTCATTGAACTAACCACTAAGAATATTAGTGAACAGAGGAATTCTAGAGCAAATAGGCAAACACTCTGCTGAGAAAAAAAAAAAAATCACTGAGATATCACAAGTACTTTTGGTGTTTTCATTTTTTTTGGGGGGGGGATATCATATTGCCAGACCTTGGGATTTCTAGGAAATGAAGCTTCCTTATAAATGAACACTATGTTCTACCCAGTGTTACAGCTGCATTAACCATAACAATATAGTTTGTCCTTTTAAACTTTGAAACCAGGCATTGACATACCCATAGCTATTAAATCTAAGATTGAGTGGTTTTGTTACTAGGTTGTTTTAAATAAAGGGTGGTCTTCTGCACCAAAATTCTTTTGTTCAAAAAAATATATTTTTCATTACATATATACTATTTTTTATTTTAATTTTATGTTAATTTGTCTTTGTCCGTGTGTGTGTGTGTGTGTGTGTGTGTGTGTGTGTGAGAGAGAGAGAGAGAGAGAGAGAGAGAGAGAGAGAATAGGGCATCAGACTCCTGGAGCTAGATTACAGGTGAGCCTTAGGATAGAAACCAGGACCTTTACACGAGCCAAGTGGCTTTTAGCCACTTTGTATTTCTTTAGCTACCATGTAAGAGCTTTGTGTAATCTGATATAGTTTCCTCATGAATAACTAATACCTTACCTTGAACTTTCAGTTTATAAATTTGATGTCTACATTTAGGCTTCCTGAAAGAACCACAGCTGGATTTGTTGCTTTCCTCTGCAACTTTCTCATCAACTTCTCTCCATCACAGAATTCAGAGTTATGACCTGCTCTGTTTCAAGCTTCAAACTTAAAGGAATAGTGAGTATGACTACGGCTCTTGTCCAGATCATTAATATTTTCTGCATATCAGCACTGTGCCTTCTTCATTTTCTAATAAATCACAACTTTATTAGAATAAGTTTTTAATATCCTCTGTGATCCTTTGAATTAACAGGTTAACTGTTCAGCACTAGAGGCTCTGATTTCTATTTAATATCAGTGTTGATTATCATGGCAACCTAAACTGAAGGCAATCACTCATTTTTAACTCAACATGTAAGCCTTCTGACTCTTTGTTTTCCACTCAATAATTCAGAAGCAATTGTACTATTATTAATTCTTTTAACATCAATATTGACCTCAAAGAAACATAAGGTCCAAGGAGAGGGAGATAAGTGATGGAGTGATCTGTCCCTGAGGACTCACAATACAGAGAATGTTTATGGGGAAAGTGTGCCATGATTCATGGTGATCCAAAACAATTTTACCTGTAACAATCAAGATCTGGGGTCACAGGCCACTGTGGCAGATATTGTGATAATGAAACAGTTTGAAATATAAAACCTCTTTCTGGAAAATCATACACACAGAATTGTTTGAAATAGGTCTGCGATAACCTTTAAATTGTGAAAAATGCATTATTTGTCAACTGCAATAAAACTAAGAGAGTACTATGTGTCACATTTATAAAAGAAGATTAAACTGAATAAAACATTCATTGGGAATATTAAACATTTTCAAATGTAAACAAAAATGAAGGATATATTCTACAAAGAAAAGGGATTAAATGGTAAGAACTGGATCCTTAAAATGCAGTAACAGTTACATAAAACTGTTATTTTTTTAAATATTAGCTTTGTAGTGGATGAAGCACAGACCTTTTGAGATACAATGTGAAATACTATGAGGCAACTTATCTGAACCTTTAAGCACCGTACTAGACACAGCATTAAAAAACATCTTCTTTCACCTTTTGAATATTCATAATACAGACACCCACTTGTAATATTGTGCCACATTAGCACATTTTTCTTGTAATGTCTTCAAATGATGTCAGAATTTTACCACTGTAGCCAATCCAACCTCATTATTCCCCATTTTTGTTTCTGAATGGGCCATAATTTCCTGCACTGTATGAGATATTTTCTCATGATTTCTTTGACTCCACTGTGAACTGGTAATACTTTCTAAAGCACACTTCAGAAATAGAAACCTGATGGGTAATAAAGAGGTACTTAGTTCACTAGCCCTTGACCATTTTAATGTATACATCTGCTCCCAAGGCAGTGAGAACTCTAATTACTTTATTTTTCCAAGAACTAGAGAGAGGAGAAAAGTTCAACACAATGACTTTTAAATTAGAAGTATTGGGAAATGGTTATAAATTAAGTGTGCTCATTATGTTTAAAGAAAGAAAAGGTGGTGATCTTTATCTTAAACCAAGGCTCTGTATTAGAAAGTACAAATGAAATTTAGTATATGACTGCTGAAATGTGTGCTTAGTTAATGTGTCAGAAAGATCACTGGAGAAGCCAAAGAACAGAGAAGTAAGTTAATATAGAGAACAGAAGTAGCATAAAATATCCAGCTTAAGGAACACTTACAGAAACTATATATCTACAAAACTGAGGCTGATAGAGCAACAATGCACAAACGACAGGTTTAGTATTGTAATTATTGGTATAGAAATGAGAACTTTGAATAGAGTGTGACAGACCTCTGTCACATCTCAATAGATAGATTTAAAAAGTTTACATGGGAAAGGATAAAAATCAGTTAATATCTATGTTATCATAGCTAAACTGAAGAAAATAGAAGAGGACACATTACAAAAAACAAACCTTGTTTAATCTACAATAAAAGGAAAACAACATAGTAGAGTACTCTGGTTAAATTGGTCAAATAATACAAGCCTTATTTATTGCAAGACAGAATGATTACTAAGTACATTATGGAAGTCTATAATTTTGTCATACATATTGGGGAAAGAAAAACATTTGAGGGCCTCATTTAGAATGTTACAAGGCAGGCATTCATACTAAAGTTAGTTGCAATGTTATGATAAGAAACATCTCTGAGTTTTATGATGAATGATGGAAATCATAAGCTCATAGAGGTTTAAAAAATTCCACATGTCAAGAGAAACAGAATATTATCCATCTCACAGATATGATCTGTATACCCTTTCAATTATTGAAAAATTCATGAACACCCTCCTCTTTGTGAAAATATAGTGTTTATTACCTATCTTTACTTTTAGGTAGCCTATTATGACTTCCCACCATGTAAATAGCTATTTGATAAACAACAATGTATCTGCATAAATCAATCAACTCTTCTATTGCAATGTGTGCTACCATAGTGATACTAAGTTATTCAAAATACAGCATTGTGCTTATTTTTAATCAAAGTTGAAATCTTCTTTTAGACATGACAAAGTAACAGAATCTAGGTATGCACTACCTCCATATCAAATTGCTAACCACATTTCTGAGTATGCAGGATCAAAATCTGTTTTATTTTATTTTATTATTTTTACTCTACACAAAAGACTGTAAGTGGAAGAAAACCACAGTAAGTTCAGTCAAAGTACACATCTAATGTTTTCTTGTCAGAGAAGGCAGTTAATTTTATTTTTTCTTTAAACATCCGCATTGTTATCTACCAAAATAATACAATTAGAAATGCATTTGTCATCTAGATTCATCAATATAAACCATATTATCCACATATGACAAAAGTTTATTGTTGTTTAAGTGTATCATAGAATCTTAACTAGCTTGTAAAGATAAAAACTTTTTAGAAACAGTGATAGTGATAAGGATAGTTTGAAAACTACAATTTTACTTCAAACACTTGTTCATTAAGCTCCTATCTTCTACAACCTGAGATTAAGGGCTTATTTAGAACTTCAATATCTTTGAAAAAGGTATTTATGAAAAATTTGGGGGTGGTAGAGAGGATGGTAAGGGGAAAAACAAGGAGATAAATATGGTTAAAATATTTTAAGTGAAATGACCCTGCCTACTTGAAGTGCAGGGATAAAGAGGGAACAAAGATTGAGGGACTGTCTGACCAATAACTGGCTCAACCTGAGACCCACTCAGTGTTAGAGAGCTAGCCCCTGACACTATTAATGATGCTCTGCTATGATTGCATAAAAAACAGCTCTTTCCAAAGACACAAAATTCACATCTCCCTGCTTTTGCACTTCCTTTTGCATTATGAATTATGTTTTATACATTCATATTCCATTCTGAAACATAAACTTATTAAATCCCATTTAAACAACCTTTAGAAGATACTTGTATGTGTTGGAGTGCGTGCATGCAGGCACACACATGTGCATGTGTGTGTGAGGGCACATTCACATACACAGTATACATTCATTTTTAGGCAATTTCATAACTTGAATATGAATTTGTTGCATGGATGAAATACCCACATGAGAATGCAGTGTAAATATATCCATGAATGTTTTAAAAATACATGTCTCCTTTGTATCAAGTAAGATTTCATTAATTGTATAATGCATTTTATGTGTTTCAGAATTAGAAGGCAGCAGGTCAAATGATATCTTTACATAGTACCAATGAAGAGACAAAAACACAAAGGAGACCAGCAAGGAATAACACTCTCACTTAATAAAACAGTACATAATGTATTCAGTTATCCCATTTGTTTTGCATAATGATTGATGATAAATGCAACATGTAGACCAAAGGTACATACTCTGTGGGAACCGTGGTGGGTTGTCATTAACATCAGTCAAGGTTATATTGACAGTTGTGGATCCGGAAAGTCCGCCAACTTGCCCGGCCATGTCTTTGGCTTGAATGACCACTGAGTAATGCTCTCTGGCTTCTCTATCCATGTTGTGCAAAGCTGTTCTAATGACTCCTAGAATATGAAGAGTTAAAAAACAATCAGTACAAATTGTACATTAAACAAGTAACATTTTGAGACACATGAATACTGTTTTCAGTATTGGTTTTTAAAATAGCAAGTTTTACATGAGAGCTACATTTTTTAAGAAAAATAATACCTTATTATTCAAAAACTGAATCATTGACATGTTTGTGTTCGTTAAAATATCTCAAACCAGTCTATAAGTCTCAAAATAAAATAATCGTTCATTATATGTTTTCTGGGTTGGATGGCTCCCCAAGGCAGCCTTCAGCATGAGCATGCAGGTGGAAGTCATTGAACAACTTGTGAATGTATGTTCTCTCTTTCTGCCTTATGGGATGTGGGATCAAACTCAGGTTATCAGGCTGCCATCTTCATCCATCTCACCATTTCATTGACTTGCCAGACATTTTTGAACCATTCTCATTAACATATCTTAACTGTCTTACCCTTGATGCAAATACCAGCAATCTCCATCAAATTCACATTCAATTAGATTTTATTGTTTGCTATTGGACGTTACCAAATAGAACCTCTTGGTTCAAATTTTTATAAACACTTTTATAAATGATATTTTGATATGAGAGGATTAGTTATATAACCAATGTTGGAAATAAAACGAGAAACTGTAACAGCAGAAAGGATAAGTGAATCCAGCCACAGTATACAAAACTATATACTAAGATAGTTCTTCTCTCTGTCTCTCTTCTTTTGCAATTGAATTGATTAGATTTACAGTGATTTAGATTGCAAAGCCCTAGGCACCAGGAAAGAAGATATCACAATTTCAAATATACTGAGCAAATAATTGAGGCCATTTTGGAGAGATTTTTTCCTGAAGATAAACAAAGAAAAAAATGATTGCTATCTAAATAAATTCTAAGAGTACAATAATAAATGACTCACCAAATTCATGCATATGCAAAAGTCTCTAGTATTTCTCTTACAGAGAGCAGTTTCTCATTACATATAGTAATTATGTAAGTAGTAATTGGAATCATGTAGGAATGAACATGCAGAGGATACATAAAATTAGTTAGTAAATGGCAAATATATTGTATATTTGAAACACAGATAATTTTATTAAGAAAAACATAGTATAAATGAACCTTACATCTTTTTAAAAAATCTTTATTAATTATACTTTATTCATTTTGTATCCCCCTTTGGTTCCTTCCCTCCTCCAGTCCCAATCCCCCTCTTCCTTCACTCTCTGTATGCATGCCTCTCCCCAAGTCCACTGATAG
Source organism: Psammomys obesus (assembly GCF_907164565.1). NCBI lineage: Eukaryota > Metazoa > Chordata > Mammalia > Rodentia > Muridae > Psammomys > Psammomys obesus. The sequence continues at coordinate 9,828,696 of NW_026594428.1, read as the reverse complement.
GGCAGGTCTTCTTTTCCTTCCTTCTGATCCTAGTCGATTAGGTCTCAACAAGAATGGCTGCATTGTTCTCTTCTGTGGCCTGGTAATGCTGCTTCCCCCTCAGGGGGAGGTAATTAAAGAGCAGGCCAATCAGCTCCTGTCAGAGACAGTCCCCATTCCTATTACAATGGAACCCACTTGGATACTGAACTACCATGGGCTACATCTGTGCAGGGGTCTTAGGTTATCTCCATGCATAGTCCTTGGTTTGAGTATCAGTCTCAGGAAAGACCCTTGTGCTCTGATTTTTTGGTTCTGTTGCTCTCCTTGTGGAGTTCCTATCCTCTCCAGATCTTACTATTTCCCACTTCTTTCCTAAGATTCCCTGCAGTCTGCCCAAAGGTTGCCCATAAGTCTCAGCATCTGCATTGATAGTCTGCAGGGCAGAGCTTTTCAGAGGTCCTCTGTGTCAGGCTCCTGACTTGTTCCCTCTTTTCTCCATCTTCTGATGTCCATCCTCTTTTCCTTTCTGGATAGGGATTGAGCATTTTAGCAAGAATCCTTCCTCTTGATTAATTTCTTTAGGTTTACAGATTTTAGTAGGTTTATCTTATATTATATGTCTATATGAGTGAGTATATACCGTGTGCATCTTTCTGCTTCTGGGATAGCTCATACAGGATGATCTTTTCCAGATCCCACCATTTACCTGCAAATTTCATGATTTGCTTGTTTTTTATTGCTGAGTAATTTTCCATTGTGTAGATGTCCCACAATTTCTGTATGTCACCTTATACCATCAGAATGGCTAAGATCAAAAACTCAAGTGACGACACATGCTGGAGAGGTTGTGGAGAAAGGGGAACTCTCCTCCACTGCTGGTGGGAATGTAAACTTGTACAACCACTCTGGAAAGCAATCTGGCGCTTTCTCAGACAACTAGGAATAGTGCTTCTTCAAGATCCAGCCATACCACTCCTAGGCATATATCCAAAATAGGCTCAAGTAGACAATAAGGACATTTGCTCAACCATGTTTGTAGAAGCCTTATTTGTAGTAGCCAGAAGCTGGAAACAGCCCAGATGCCCCTCAGTGGAGGAATGGACCTTATGTCTTAAGGGAGAAAAGTTAAAATGTTGCATAGATGTATCTTTTCATAATACATTAAATTGATATTTTACAAAACGTAAATATCTAAAGGTAAAAACCAATCACTGTTTCACATACACTTTTTAAAGTCAGTCATTTTGAAGGATCTAGCAGGAAAATAGGTAAAGCTCCTTCTTCCATATGTGCATTGAAGTTACACTATGTCTCTTCTTGTTCACTGTATCTACTTCCTGAGCCAATTAGAAAGAAACATGACAGCCAAATTGAATATAGAAAGAACAGGTAAAATCAAAAATTACCTCACAATTCTCAGGACTAATGTCCTTAGGTTCATCTAAATCTACAAATCTCTATACTGCAGTCCAGTATGCTGTTTAACTGTTGTCACCATAAGAAGCAGGTGAAGGACCAGATAATCTAACAGTTTGCTAGTGTCTTCTCATTATACACTGACCATTATCAACCATCTTAGATACATATGACCTGGAGAACCTAGAGGTGGCTAATAGTTTTTCTTTTACCCTTTCAGTGGATTTTATTTGGGGATCATATTCTATGCCCTCTTACAATAAAAATTAGAAAGAAAAGGGCAGCTGAGTCAAACATATTCTTCACTTACACACCCTCATGGCATTTCATACCATCACTGTGTCTCTCAGGGTAGGACATTTTTTACAAGCCTTCATGGACACTCCATTACCTTTTTTTTTTTTTTTTTTTTACTTCTAGGGTTACAGCAAGGGTCCCTTTTGTTTATCTTTCTAAGAGTTCTGGCAAAAACATAGTGATGTATATCTACATGTTTCTAGGTGATAAAGAATTTTACTTACCTTAGACCTCTTTTATCCTCTGCTTAATCATCCTTCCTTTCTTCCTTTACTGACAATCACTGTATTTTTTTTTCTTTTTGAACTGTTTGGCATTTACAAATATTGCGTAATTTAAACATATGGTATTTTCTTATTTAGATTGTCTTCTTCATACTCACTCTTTTCCTATTTTTCATACTTTGGAAGTTCCTTTGTTTGAGTGATAATACTTGACTATTTTTATGTAGCACATATCGCATATCAATATATCAGCACACCAAAACCTCACTGTCTAGATTTAGTACATATTGTACATGTATCAAAGCCTATCTTGTTTACTGTTATCTCTGATAATGATAAACAAAAAGTATGTAAACATCTGTGAACAAGGTTTTATGTTTTCACACTTTGTAAATGTGAGTGTGCAAATAACTATGAAAGTGATTACTATATCATAAGGTAAAACATATGTTTTGTTAAATTTTTTCAAATGTTCTTCAAGTGTTATAAATTTTTACATTCACTCCAGTAATTAGCACCTTGTTTCTTACATCTTCACATTCTATCAGCATTGTTGATATCAATGCTCTTTATTCCAACTATTATTTGTGTAAGCAGTATAGTCTAATTTTGTTATAATTTGCATTTCTTGACTGGCATATGATGTGGAACATTTTAATATGTCAATTTGTCACATATTTGAGTATGCTTTGAGTAAGACTTCTTTTCAGGACTTTTGTAAGATTTTAAAATATGTTTTACTACTTTTCTATTGGTATTTACAATTATTCTTTATAATTAGTTGATATCACTATGTATTAACCAAGTTTCTCTTAGAAAACCAACAAATAGAATTGTTAGATGGTAATAGATGACAGATAGGTAAATTGATGTTAGAGACATACATACATACATATCTAATGCATGCATACTAATGTAAACCTTTTTGTGTTTGAGATGGTATCTCACAGAGGAGCAGACAGTGAAGGTTTTCTTTTTAATTATTATTATTATATATTACAATTTATTCACTTTGTGTCCCAGCTGTAGCCTGCTCCTTCATCTCCTCCTTGTACTACCTTTCCTCAATGTTCCCACCTTATGTCCCTCCCCTAGTCTACTGATAGGGGAGGTTCCCTCCCCCCCCCTACTATCTGATCCTAGCCTATCAGGTCTCATCAGGACTGTCTGGATCCTCTTTCTCTGTGACCTATTTAGACCACCTTGCCAGGGGCACATGGTCAAAGAGCCTGCCAATGAGTCCATGTCAGAGAAAATCCCTCCTCCCCACGTGGAGACTGAGAGTCCATGGACTATATCTGATTAGGGGTCTAGGTCCTATCCATGCATGGTCTTTGGTTGATACATCGATCTCTGCAGGATCTCCTGAGACCAGATATTTTGGCTCTGTTGCTCTCCTTGTGGAGATCCTGTCCCCTTAAGGTCTTTCTCTCTCCCCTTTCTTCTGTTTAACCCATTGATGGTGTCAGCATCTGAGTGATAAACTATTGGGGTTGGTGGAACTGGGGATAGAAAATACTTAGTAGGAGAAATTTGTGAGTTGTTTTGAAATTTATACCTTAACTTTGGAACTTGTCTTTTTCTGTTTGTATCCTCACTTCCATAACTTGAGCAGCCTCCTATAACATAGGCTTCTGAGGTCACAGTGTTCTGGCTCAAAAAGCAGGCCCATCTATTCTTGGATTGAAATATCTGAAATCACAAATCGAAATGAAGCCTCTGTCCCTTAAATAGTCTCTCTCAATTTGGTCAAGCAAGTAAATTTTATTAATACATCATACTTGTATATGTAAGCATACAATAATTTTTCTTAGTAGGTTATCTGATTCTGAGATTTGTCTATGAATCCATATGCTCAGTGATTACAGTTTAATTACTTTTTGAAACTGTAAAATCAATATGGTCATACGATGTATAATTTTCACTAGCAAATTTTAAAGAATAAAAATATAAAAGGTCTCCATTTGTTATTGTGTTACTGTATACTCCACATGCTGCCAATAAAGAGAAACATTAATTTAGATGTTTGGTAGGGAGATGGCTGTATCCTACTCTGAATTTCTGTTATGGTTTCCTAACAATGTTTGCTGCACAAATTTAACAAGATTCATTTGCCTCTTCTCCTACATTTCTGGGTTAAATCAACAGGATATGATTGCTTGCGTATCATTTCATTTTGTCCTTATTATAGTCCTCAGAAAATGATTGCATCTATTTTACTGTTGCACACATTATGTTCTGAGGTTGTCACTTGTGTTTTTCAATCACCTTGGCAGGGAGGCACTTGTTATTAAAAAATATTCTCTGCTGAATACAAGTTCTCAATGTTGAAGCCTCATCTGTGGTTATGAACATTATTTCTTGAGTCTCATTCACTGGAAGACCTTAAGATTATGCTTCTTAAATAACGGTATTCATATAACAAAAATACTCTAAAGTGTTTTCTTGCATTTTAAAGCAGTAAATAAGAGTACAAGAGGAAAATATTATCTAAATTTGGTTCTTTAGTTATCTCCACAGATTACAAAATAAATATGCCTAATAGACAGGTACAAATAAATCAACATACATAATCAAATTGCTACTGAAGTTTCTTAGGTTCACATAACATTTATAGCACTCATAAATTCCCCTTAATGTGTAAATAGACATGTTCCCATATACTCAGTTGCTGGGAATCTAACACACTTCTCCAGCAAATAATACACATTGTAAGAACTAATGAGCAACTGAGCAAAAGAAGAAAAAACAGGATTTGAGCATGTGTGAAGCTAAGAATTTTTTATAGAATTCAATACTTAAATATAAAGTTTGACACTAGATTGTGCTAGAAAACTACAGATACAAAATATTGAGATATTAGAATATGACACAATTCTAAAGACACTCAAATTACAAAAAAAAAAACACAAGCAAAGAAATGTAAAGCATTTATGTTAAATCAGAACATGGTGCAAAGAAATGATATACAAATAATGTAAATATTTATAAATTATATGTCTCAAAAACAACATATGACAATTGTGCAAAGAAGCATTTTCAGGAAAAAAAACATATGACTATATTATTTTAAGATAAAACACTCCTTAGGAGTTCTCAAAAGAAGTCATTGACAGACATAAGAATTGATAAGTATGACAGTTCATCATGAGATTATAAGTCAAAACCACAAAAATACTCCAATTCACAAAAATGTAAAAGTGGCATAATAACTCACAAGGGTCAAGGCAAACCAAACTGACAGAGATACCGAGTGGTGAAACTATAACTAATGTTCAAAGTAAACATAGTATAATATTATTATAATTATTATATTTATAATATTTATAATATAATAATATTATAATTATAATATTATTATAATTAAATGACATCATGAAAGTTTTCTAAAAAAAATAAAGAATATAAAAAGAAAAAGACATGCCAGTATCTATGTTCAATCCATCCCACTACTGGGTCTATTTCTAATAATAACAATATGATTCAGATATACTTGCTATCTCAGCATTATATTTCTAGACACAGCTGGCCAAGAAAGAGACGTTTCTTATATATAAAGAAGTAGTATCCGGCCATTAAAAACTAGATTTTCCTGTTTGAGACATGAATGCAATAACAGTCTTGTTTTAAATTAAATGAGCTGAACACGTAAAGAGAAATACTTAGCCAAATGTAAAATCTAAAACTGTCAAAGTTGAAGCCCAGTAAGCCCCTCATACACACATGTGAAACTGAGAATAACATCGTGATGACTAGTCTTCAAAAAGTGTAGGGTAGAAGACGGGGTGAGAATGTTTTCAAATCTTTCTAAGTTACCATCTGCTTAAGTACCATAATATATGACCATGAAAAACAGTATAGCAATGAACTTCAACTTGAAAAAAACAGGAGGAAGGGAGAAGCTCTTCCTCAGCCTTTCCAATGATAGACATATGAAGCTACACAAATGCCTCACCCATCTAATTATTACACAGTGTGCTTTTATGGTACTATAACATAGCACCCCGTCAGTAGAGTATAAATATTACACTTATGTATTTCAACAAAAATAAAATCAGTATTAAATGTTCAAAATTGCAGATGGGGAGATAGCCATGTGTTTAGCAGTGCTCACTCTCAAGGCAGGAGAATCTGAGGCAGAATCTCTGGAAACCACATAAGGAACCCAGGCACAGCTATACATGGCAGTTACCCAACTCTAGGTAAGTAGAGATAGGCAGGTCCTGGGAGCTACTTGCAAAACCTGCACAGTTGAAACAGGAGCTTCAGCTGCAAGGAGTCTCTGTCTCAAATAGTGAGTTGGAGAAAATAAAGACGAGAGCACCTGGCATACTCCACTGTCCTCTGTATGATCAAGTATAGGTACATGTACCCTCCTCCAAACACACACATGTAAGACTATTTCTCTCTGTCTCTGTCTTTCTCTGTCTCTTTGTCTCCTTCCATGTGCATGAGCACACACATACACACACAGAGAAAGGTAGGAGGCTAGGAAGAAGAAGATAAAGAAGGAAAAACATGAAATACAACAAAACAACAACAGCAAATATATATATATAATTTTGATACTTGCTGATACATAATTCATTTGCTTATTTAGCAGTTATTTCAGATCTATACATGGACATTATACATCAAAATCGCAGTTGTTCTGCTTTCGCATTTTGCATATTGATAAAATAGGTATGCTTTTGTTTATTTTATTTTTAAGATTATAATTACATCATAAACACATATTCTCAGATGCATCTAACAGTAATAAATGGAAAAAAAAAGAGTCCATTGGTTTGAAATAGAAAAAAAAAGAGATGTGTATGAGTAATTTGGAAGTGAAGAAAGAGAAAGCAAATGATATAATTATAGTAACTATATTATAGTTTTGCCCCCAAAAAGAAGAAATACCTTTCAAAACAGACAGGTAAACACTGAAAGGGGGTACTCCAGAACTATCGAGATTTGGAAAAGAAAACAAAGCCTCGGAAAAGATGGAAATGGAAAAAGACATTTGTGCAAGTGTCTTCTAAGACAAAACACTATTTAGAAGTATAATATTTCAGACTAGCCTTGGGTTTCTCACTCTTTAAACTACATGGAGTTGCCCATGCCTTTATTTGTTTTAGCACTCAATGGAATCCACTTATTGTGCTGAGTCTTACAAAAACAAAACAAAACAGAACACTCCTCTCATGACGCTGACACTCATGATAGGAAAAAACAGTAGAAAAGATAATTAGGGACACTGTACATAGCAACTGGACTGGTATCAAGTAGTAAGGGGAAATAAAGTACTGGGTTTGTTCTCACAGCTTTATGTATGGTGAACAGATAGAGTCTTTAGAGGGGTATAGTTAACATGTATTGGCTTACACATTCTGCCTCTAAAACCTTCAAAAACTTAGCCACTGTTAACCATTAAAATACATAAATTAAAAAGAAATATATATTTATATATAATTTATATATATAATTATATATTATATATATTATATATATAATATATAAATTATATATATTATATATAATTTATATATATAAATTAAAAAGAAATATATATATATGACATTATATGTATAATGTCTTGAAATGTAGATGATTGGCAACTCAGTCTCCACGTGGACTCCTGAGTAAGAGGAACAGGAGCTGCCTCTGTCATGAACTTGGTTGCCTGCTCCTTGATCACTTGCCCTTGCTGATGCAGCTTTATGAGTCCACAGTGGAAGAGGACTGGGAGGAGCTGAGGGAGGGGGCTTCAATTGGGATATAAAATGTATAAAAAATCAAAAATAATATGTGAAATTTTCCAGTAAGTAATAACATTATTGTAATTTTATATTATATATGTTCTCAATCAGTACAAATCCCTGCATGAATCTTAGATATACCACAATATACTATGCTACCTTTCATCTTGTCTCAACTTCTTATTCACAGTTGTACATGAGGTAACTTGAAGTATATTTTCTATGGGCATAATGACACAACATTAAACCAGGGCTGACAGATTGGGAAAAGATCTTCACCACCCCTTCATGAGACAGAGGGCTATTATCTAAAATATATAATTAACTTAAGAAATTAAACACGGGGGGGGGGGGAGGGCAGAGCCAAGATGGCGACTAGCACACACAGTTTCCGAGCTGTGGAAGAGATAAAGTTCTGAGTTGATGAGTGGAAGAACTTCTGAAGCCAGGGAAACAACGGAGAGACTTTCCAAACAACAGGGAACATCACAGGAGGTGAAAACCTTGGTCTCGGGTCACCCAGGGACTTGTTTGGGGAAGGTGAGAAACGATCCTTTGATCTCTCAGCACTCCCCTCCCCCAGACCTCCCTCCTCCTCCGCACAGCGGACTCGCCTTTCTCAGCGCAGACCTAACTGCCTGGGGCCTGCAGCCACTGAGGCGGAGCCCCAAGCCCTTTATCAGCAAAGGCCAGCAGTACTGTGTCTCGGAGCCCCAGATTCACGCACGGCGGCTGCACCATCCTCCCAGGGCCCGAGTCTGCTAGACACCATACTAGGCAGGAGCGCCATCACTGATGGTACAGCCCGCCCAATCCCACAGTGACAGAGAATACGCTATATAATCAACAAAAAAAGACAGAAACGCCATACAAGCTAGACACATCAGGTGCTGGGCCTCCGAAGCTTGGAGAGCACAGTAAAGAGACCCCAGGACTTCCCAGAAAGCATCTGGACTAGCAACCCAGTCTCCAGTTACAGAGGGACTTTCTAACCTGGCGGCCGAGCAGCACTGAGCTGGCGGGGCACATCAGCCCTCCAGTTTAAGACTAACCAGGGCCAAACCAGAGAACAGAAAGGCTGGTTACCCCGATTCCCACTGACGTGACCACCCTGAAATCTCCAGCTGCAGCAAGACCTCATAACCTGGCAGTGACATCAGCACGGAACTGGCGGAGCACATCAAAGAAGCAGGGCCAAACCAGAGAGCAGAGAGCCCAAATACTCCAATCTCTGCCAAGTGTCCTGCCTGTAAGTGAGTGCACCCTTGAATATCTGCAGCTCCACTGATCCTAGGTTCTTCTAAAACAGAAGCCAGGCATCGAACCCCTTCCCACCCATATACCCACTTTGGGAAACAGAGGGGCACTTGGAACATTGAAGTTTCTGCTCTGTGGGTCTAATTGAGGAGTTAAGGCAGTTAATGCCAGAAATTGCACTGCGATCATCACTAGCGCCTGCGACATATACATTGCAGAGCCCCTCCCACACACTCAAGGGTTCAACATTAGCCATCACTCTGTCCCTCGAGACACACGCCCACACACACTTACACACACACACAAATATACACACACACAAATATACACACGCACGCACGCACGCACGCTTGCATTTGCCTCTGTTTGTGCCTGCGTACTTTCCTCCCACAGGTACAGCTAGTCCTCAGCATACACTAAGGACACGGGATCTCTCTCAACTTCCTGAAGAATTCTCCAGACTCGAGAGAGAGACAGTACCAGTCTGATCAGCAGAATCCAAAAACAAACAGGGAAGGTCTCAGATAAGCCAATGACCAGGGGTAGGCGAAAGAACACCTCCAACATAAATCAGGACATCATGACTTCACCAGCAAACCCCAAAATCGATGGATACTCCAATTCATCAGAAGCACAGGAAAATGACCTTAAAGCCATGCTTGCTCAATTATTTGAGGCTCATAAGGAGGAAATGAACAAATCTTTCAAAGAGTTGGCCAGTCAATTGGAGATAAAGAAAGAAGAAATAGACAAAACCCTTAAAGAAACACAGGCAAACATAGCCAAACAAATAGAGGCACAAGTAAAGAAAAAATTAGTGGCATACAAAAAGGAAATGAACAAAGAAATAGAGTCCATCGTAGAGAGACAGGAATCCAAATTCAAACACATAAAAGAAATGGTGCAAGGCATGAAAACAGAATTAGAATCAATAAAGAAAACACAAAATGAGAAAACTCTTGAGCTGGAGAACTTGGAGAAAAGATTAGGAACCACAAAAGTAAGCATCACCAACAGAATACAAGAGATGGAAGAGAGAATCTCTGGAGCTGAAGACACACTTGCAGAAATTGATACTTCTCTCAAAGAAAAAGTAAAATCAGAAAAATTCCAATCACAAAATATCCAAGAAATCAAGGATGCTATGAAAAGACAAAATCTAAGAATAATAGGAATTGATGAAAAAGAAGACTCCAGGCTCCAAGGTCCAGAAAATATTTTCAAAAAAATCATAGAAGAAAATTTTCCCAACTTAAAGAAAGAGATGTCCATAAATATACAAGAGGCCTACAGAACACCAAATAGACTAGACCAGAAAAGAAACACATCACGTCACATCATAGTCAAAACACTAAATCTACAGAACAAAGAAAAGATATTAAAAGCAGCAAGGGAAAAAGCCCAAGTAACATATGAAGGTAGACCTATCAGAATCACACCAGACTTCTCATCAGAAACTATGAAAGCCAGAAGGGCCTGGGCAAGCATCATGGAGGCTCTAAGTGATCACAAATGTCAACCCAGACTACTATACCCTGCAAAGCTTTCAATCAACATAGATGGAGAAAACAAAATATTCCATGACAAAACTAAATTTACACAATATCTATACAGCAAACCAACCATACAGAAGATACTAGAAGGAAAACTCCAATCCAACGAAAACGAATTCACCCAAGAAAACAGGGCATACAGATAATGTCCCAACAAAAATGAAAAGAAAACAAGCAATGATACAAGGTAAGATCATCGACTCCATTACAAAAGGAACTAACATGCATTGGTCAATATTATCTATCAATATTAATGGACTCAACTCACCAATAAAAAGACACAGGCTAACAGAATGGTTACGGAAACAGGACCCAACATTCTGTTGCATCCAAGAAACACACCTATGCAACAAAGATAAACACTACCTCAGAGTAAAGGGCTAGAAAAATGTTTTTCAAGCAAATGGTTCCAGAAAACAAGCTGGAGTAGCCATCCTAATATCTAATAAAATAGATTTTCAACCCAAGTTAATCAAAAAAGATAAGGACGGCCACTATATTCTCATCAAAGGAAAAATCCAACAAGAGGACATCACAATTTTGAATATCTATGCCCCAAATACAAGAGCACCTACATTCGTAAATGAAACAATATTAAAGCTTAAATCATACATTGATCCTAATACGTTAATAGTGGGAGACTTCAACACCCCACTCTCATCAAGGGACAGATCAACCAGACAGACACCAAATAGGGAAATAAAAGCACTCACAGAATCCCTAAATCAAATGGACCTAATAGATGTCTACAGATCATTTAACCCAAACTCAAAAGAGTACACCTTCTTTTCAGCACCACATGGAACCTTCTCCAAAATAGACCATATAGTTGGTCACAAAGCAAGCCTCAACAGATCCAAAAAGATTGAAATAATCCCTTGTATACTATAAGACCACCATGGACTAAAGCTGGACATCAACAACAACAGAAACAGCAAAAAGCTGACACGCACATGGAAACTGAACAACTTACTACTCAATGACAGCTGGGTCAAGGAAGAAATAAAGAAAGAAATTAAAGACTTTCTAGAATTCAATGAAAATGAAGGCACAACATACCCAAATTTATGGGACACATTGAAAGCAGTGCTCAGAGGAAAATTTATAGCACTAAGTGCCTACAAGAGGAAATCTGTAACATCACATACAAACAACTTAATGGCCCAACTGAAAAACCTAGAAAAAAAAAGCAGATACACCCAAGAGGAGCAGACAGCTGGAAATAATCAAAGTAAGGGCAGAAATCAATCAATTAGAAACAAATAAAATTATGCAAAGAATCAATGAAACAAAAAGCTGGTTCTTTGAGAAAATCAACAAGATAGACAAACCCTTAGCCAAACTAACTAAAAAGCAGAGAGAAACCATACAAATCAGCAAAATCAGAAAGGAAAATGGGGACATAACTACAGACACTGAGGAGATCCAAACGATTATTAGGTCATACTACAAAAGCCTATATGGCACAAAACTTGAAAATCTAAATGAAATGGATAACTTTCTTGACAGAATCCATCTACCAAAATTAAGTCAAGATCAGGTAGAAAGACTGAATAGCCCTATATCTCCCAAGGAAATTGAAGCAGTCATTAACAGTCTCCCCTCCAAAAAAAGCCCTGGACCAGATGGCTTCAGCGCAGAATTCTACAAGACCTTCAAAGAAGTACTAACACCAATTCTCCTCAAACTATTCCATAAAATAGAAACAGAAGGAACACTACCAAACTCATTCTATGAAGCCACAGTCACTTTGATACCTAAACCACACAAAGATCCAACAAAAAAAGAGAACTTCAGACCTATCTCTCTTATGAACATTGATGCAAAAATACTCAATAAAATACTTGCAAACCGAATCCAAGAACACATCAAAGATATCATCCACCATGACCAAGGAGGTTTCATCCCAGGAATGCAAGGGTGGTTCAACATACGGAAATCCATCAATGTAATCCACCACATAAACAAAATGAAGGAGAAAAACCACATGATCATCTCCTTAGATGCTGAAAAAGCATTTGACAAAATCCAACACCCATTTATGTTTAAAGTCTTGGAGAGATCAGGAATACAAGGCACATACCTAAACATAGTAAAGGCAATATACAGCAAGCCTATGGCCAACATCAAACTCAATGGAGAGAAACTTAAATCAATCCCACTGAAATCAGGGACAAGACAAGGCTGCCCACTCTCTCCCTACCTCTTCAACATAGTACTTGAAGTCCTAGCCAGAGCAATAAGAGAACTAAAGCAGATCAAGGGGATACAAATGGGAAAGGAAGAGGTCAAAGTGTCCTTTTCACAGATGATATGATAGTATATATGAGCGACCCCAAGAATTCAACCAGAGAACTCCTCCAGTTGATAAACACCTTCAGCAAAGTGGCAGGATACAAAATCAACTCAAAAAAATCAGAAGCCCTCTTGTATACCAAAGACAAAAAGGCTGAGAAAGAAATTAGGGAAACAACACCCTTCACAATAGCCACTAATAACATAAAGTACCTTGGTGTGACTCTAACCAAGCAAGTGAAAGACCTGTTTGAGAAAAACTTCAAGTCTTTGAAGAAAGAAATTGAAGAAGATCTCAGAAGATGGAAAGATCTCCCCTGCTCATGGATTGGTAGGATTAACATTGTGAAAATGTCCATCCTGCCAAAAGCAATTTACAGATTCAATGCTATTCCCATCAAAATACCAACTCAATTCTTTACAGACCTTGAAAAAAAGATTCTCAGCTTCATATGGAGAAACAAACCACCTAGAATCTCCAAAACGATCCTGTACAACAACAGATCATCTGGAGGTATCTCCATTCCTGATCTCAAGCTGTACTACAGGGCAACAGTAATAAAAACTGCATGGTATTGGCATAGAAACAGAAAGGAGGATCAATGGAATCGCATAGAAGACTCAGAAATAAACCCACACACCTATGAATACTCAATATTTGACAAAGAAGCCAAATCCATTCAATGGAAAAAAGACAGCATCTTCAACAAATGGTGCTGGACCAACTGGATGTCTACATGCAGAAAAATGAAAATAGATCCATATTTAACACCCTGCACAAAACTAAAGTCCAACTGGATCAAGGACCTCAACATAAAACCAGATACTCTAAATCAGCTGGAAAAAAAAGTGGGAAACACCCTAGAACTCATTGGCACAGGAGACAACTTCCTGAACAGAACACCAACAGCACAGGCTCTAAGAGCAACAATCAATAAATGGGACCTCATGAAACTGAAAAGCTTCTGTAAAGCAAAAGACACTGTCATCAAAACAAATAGACAGCCTACAGATTGGGAAAGAATCTTCACCAACCCTTTATCTGACAGAGGGCTAATATCCAGTATATATAAAGAACTAAAGAAGCAGAAAAGCAACAAACCAAGTAATCCACTTAAAAAATGGGGAACAAAGCTAAACAGAGAATTCTCGAAAGAGGAACATCCAATGGCAGAGAAACACTTAAAGAAATGCTCAACCTCATTAGCCATTAGGGAAATGCAAATCAAAACGACCCTGAGATTTCACCTTACACCCATCAGAATGGCCAAGATGAAAAACTCAAGTGATAGCACATGCTGGAGAGGTTGTGGAGAAAAGGGAACCCTCCTCCATTGCTGGTGGGAATGTAAACTGGTTCAACCACTCTGGAAGTCAATCTGGCGCTTTCTCAGACAACTAGGAGTAGTGCTACCTCAAGACCCAGCTATACCACTCGTAGGTATATACCCAAAATTTGCTCAAGTACACAACAAGGACATTTGTTCAACCATGTTCGTAGCAGCTTTATTTGTAATAGCCAGAACCTGGGAACAACCCAGATGTCCATCAACGGAGGAATGGGTACAGAAATTGTGGTATTTTTACACAATGGAATACTACTCAGCAATCAAAAAGGAGGAAATCATGAAATTTGCAGGCAAGTGGTGGGATCTAGAAAAGATCATTCTGAGTGAAGTATCGCAAAAGGAGAAAGACAAACTTGGTATATACTCGCTTATATAGACCTACAAGACATGATAAACATAATGAAATCCACATACCTAAAGAAGATAATCAAGAAAGTGGACACAGGCGAAGGTGATTAATCCTCATTTAGAAAGACAAATGGGATGTGCATTGAACTTATGAGAGGAGTCTACCACAAAAGGCATCTGAAAGACTCTACCTAGCAGTGTTTCAAAGCGGACACTGAGACTCATAACCAAACCCTCGGCAGAGTGCAGGGAATCATATGAAAGAAGGGAAGTTAGTATGATATGGAAAGGATAGGAGCTCTACAAGGACCAAATATATCTGGGCACAGGGTCTTTTCTGAGACTGACACTCAACCAAGGACCATCTATGGATATAACCTAGAACTTCTGCTGGGATGTGGCCTGTGTAGCTCAGTAACCAAGTAGTTTTCCAAAGTAAGGGGTACACGGACTATTTCTAACAGGATCTCAAGGGCAGGCTGTTTGACATCCCCCCCCCAGGGGAGGAGCAGTCTGTTAGGCCACAGAGGAGGACTTTGCAGCCAGCCCTGAAGATACCTGATAAAACAGGGTCAGATGAAAGGGGAGGAGGTCCTCCCCTATCAGGGGACTTGGAAAGGGGCAGGGAGGAGACCAGGGAGGGAGTGTGGGGTTGGGGAGGGAATGAGGGAGAGGGATACAGCTGGGACACAGAGTTAACAAAATGTAACTAAAAAGAAAAATAAAAAAAAAAGAAATTAAACACTAACAAATCAAATAATTCCATCAAAAAATTGGGGTACAGCGCTAAACTGAGAATTCCCAAACAGATATCAAATGACTGTGAAACACTTAATAAAAATACTCAACATCCTTATCCATCAGAAAAATGAAACTCAAAATAACTAAGATTCCCCCTTACACAAGCTAAAAAACTAAAGTGTCAACACATGCTGGTGAGGATATGGGGAAAGGGGAACACTCCTCCATTGCTGATCAGAATGCAAATTTCTACAAACTCTCTGGAAATTACCCTGGTGCTTTCTCAGAAGATTGGGAATAGTTCTAACTCAAAACCCAGGTATAGCACTCCTGGGTATATATCCAAAAGATGTTCTACGGTACAACAAGGATATTTTCTCAGCTATCTTCATAGTGGTTTTATTCATAATATCCAGAAACCGGAAACAACCGAGATGTCCCTCAACAGAAAAATGGATACAGACATTGTGGTACATTTATACAATGGAATACTACTCAGCTAAGGCCACAGTAGAGGACAATGCAGCCACTTTTAATGAGAACTGATCAACTAAGACCAGAAAGGAGAGGAGAACCTCCCCTATCAGTGGACTTGGGGAGGTGCATGCATACAGAAAGGGGAGGGAGGGAGGGTGGGATCGGGAGGAGAGGAGGGAGGGGCTTATGGGGGGATACAAAATGAATAAAGTGTAATTGATAAATAATTAAAAAAGAAAAAAAGATTTATTTATTAAAAAAAAAAGAAATCATGAAAGTTGCAGGTGCATGGCTGGAACTAGAAAAGGTCATCCTAAGTGAGGTAACCCAGACTCAGAAAAATGCACTCACTTAAAAAAATTTACTCATTTAAAAGTGGATATTAGACCTATAGTATAGGATAATCACACTACAAGCCACAGACCCAAAGAAGCTAACTAACAAGGAGAGCCCAAGGGACAGTGTTGGAATGTCTCTCAAAAGGGGAAATGGAATAGGCAGCAGAAGTGGATGAAAAGAGGGAACTGGGAAGGAGAAGGAATGGGAAGGGAAACAAGGGAGAGGAGCAGATGTGGGGAGAACAGGGGTGGGAGGTGAGATATCTGGGAACAAAAAGAGAAACTGGGGAAGGACATCTCTTGGTCAAGCTGGAGGACTGTAACAGGGTAGGCTCCTGGGAGGTTTAGGGTATGATTCTAGCTGAGACTCCTAACAGGAGACAAGATGAAGACTGAAATGACCACCTCCTAGCCAGGCAGGACTAGTAGAAGGAGGTACTAAATATAAATATAACCAACCAACTAAACCTGTGATCCAAGAATTAACCAGCCTACAAGAAGTGTAGTGTTAACAAGGAGACAAAGACAGAGGGAAAGTCCAAACAATAATTGGCCTGGCCTGAGACCCACTCCACAGTAGAGAGCCATCCCCTGACACCAATAATGATGCTCTGCTATGGTTTCAGACAGGAGCCTAACTTGACCGTAGTCTGGGAGACTCTAGCCAACAGCAGATCAAGATAGATGCTAGGACTTGCAGCCAAGGACGGGGCAGAACTCTGAGGGTCGTGGAAGGGACAGGAATCTCACAAGAAGACCAACAGAGACAACTAACCCAGTCACATGGGGGCTTTCTGAGACTGAGACATCAAGTAAAAAGCATGCATGATCTGGGCCTCCCCCCCTACACACATGTAGCCAATGGGCAGATTGGTCTTCATATGGAGTGCCTGGCAAGTGGATGTAGGGGGCTGTTTCTAACATGGACCCTATTGCCTGGGTTTAGGTCACTTCCCCTTGGCATGGATGCTTTGCCATGCCTCATGGGTAGAAGTTATATGCAGTCCTGATGTGGCTTGATGTTCTGGGAAAGGTTAATATGGGAGAGGAGGCTCCCTTTTTCCAGGGGGGAAAGAGAGATGAGAGAAGGAGGAGAAGTGCTGGTGACTGGGAGAGAGGGAGGCAGGGGTCTCCCTTTGGTTGTAAAGTAAACTTTAAAATATAAAATTTAATTTAAAAAAGAAAATGCGAAGATATGATGGATTGGAATGACAATAATCAGTGAACACATGAGATAAGGCCATGTAAACTATAATGCTTTTGGGCTTGGTTGCAAATAAAGTGGATAGCTATTAACATATTTTATGCAAAGAAACAGCATAATCTTATATTTTAGCACAGTTGATATGGGTGTTGTGTGGGGAATAGACAGAGTAGATCAAGGCTGAAATCAGGAACCAACTTAAAGGATGATTACAGCAAAGCTAAGGAAAATGGAAGTGCAGAGCAGTGTCAGGTGCTGAGCATTTGGTGATGGAAGAACTGTGCAGTATTAAAGGAAATATGAGATAAAGGACCCTAGGAAATGTTTGTGCTTAGAGCAGATTGTAAGAAGAATTTGTGGGGAGGTTCTATGCACCAGATCCTGTAGTGTATGTGTGTGTGTGTGCCTGTGTTATGCTACAAGCCCAAGTTTGAGCAATTCCAGTAACAGTCACCTTAGAGACTCAGAAGAGATATTCTATGAGCATGCAGTATATCAGCTAGAACAGCACTTTAAACCTATCATAAAGATAAGATATAAACCATTTATGAACAAGAAAAAAAAACAAGAAAGAAAGAAGTAAAAAAGGAAGGAAGGAAGGAGGGAGGGAGAGAGGGAGGGATTGGAAGGAGGGAGGGAGGGAAGGAAGGAAGGAAGGAAGGGAAAGAGAAAGAAAGAAAGAAAAGAAAAAAGAAAGAAAGAAAGAAAAAGAAAGAAAGAAAGAAAAAAAAAGAAAAATATATACACATGATAAGATGATCAAATATCGCATTCTGATCAAGGAAACAGAGAAAAAAATAACAGGAAAGAACAAGGACAAAAGGTTAAAAAACAAGGAGGTGTGGCATGCTGGAAGCAAAGAGGTATTTCAGAGAATAGGAACCGTTAAAATGTGTCAAATGCTGCTGCCAAGTCAAGTATGATACAGTCAGGGCAGGGTGTAGAATGAATTGAAGGCACAGACATAATAATGGGAAGTGTGATGGCCTGACCTAAATTTTATGAGTGGGTGTGAGGTGAAGGAAATGTTATGTGAGGCATTTTGAAGTGAATTTTTAAGGACAAGTAGACTGGAGCAAGAAGTCTGATTACAAGTGGACAATGAGAAAAGGGCATGATACTAATGGCACTCTGGGATTTGGCTTAAGTACCCAAGTAAGTTGGGAGTCCCTCTACAGAATGAGAAGTACCAGCTGAAGATCTCTGAAGAGTGTTAACTCCTGACTGTATTGACCTTGATAGACTTGAGGGGTATCCGTGAAAAACAATTATGAGTAGTTGAACACATTGCACTGTCCCGAAAGGTCATGGAATGACAAATGGAGATAATAATTACAATTTCAGACAGAAAGATGTAGCTGATCTGACTCCTGTAACACATCAAAGAATATGCCAATTATTACAATAAATGGTTAAGATTGCTCCTGATTGAATCTTCAGTCCTTGAATTGCATATAAAAGGCTACAAAAGTTAGCTTTTAAGAAAAGTGCATGAGATGAAAAATCAGACTTTCTGATCTTAAAAATTATGAAAGAAAATTTGTTTCTTTTGAGTGAATTAAATTATGCCTTATTTATTATAAATTATATGCATTCACACAATATAAATGCATATATATGCATATAAATATGCATATATATGTATGTATGTATTTAGAATAGGCAAGAAGAGGTCACTGCACCTAATTTTCCTTGATTAAATTTGGAGGATCCCTAGCCTTGCATAATTTAAACATGTGGAACAGAGAGCACATTCCAGTGATAGAGAATAATATGTTTTAGAAATATATATATATATATATATATACTAATATAAAAGTAAGGGACATTTTAACAGTTTTTTATTATTATCATTTATTACAATTTATTCAAATTGTATTACAGCTGTGTCCCCCTTCCTCTTCTCCTCATAATCCTACCCTCCCTCCCTCTTCTTCCCCATGCCATTCCCCTAGTCCACTGATAGGAGAGGTCTTCCTCCCTTCTATTTGAGCTTAGTCTATCAGGTCTCATCAGGACTGGTTGCATTGTCTTCCTCTGTGGCCTGGCAAGGCTGCACCCTGCAGAGGGCGGTGATCAGAGTCCCTGACACTGAGTTCATGCCAGAGAAAGTTCCTGCTCCCCTTACTAGCAATCCCACTTGGATACTGAGTCTCTGGGCTACATCTCAGCCAGGGTTTTAGGTCCTCTCCATGCATTGTCCTTGGTTGGAGTAGATTTATTTTAAAAAAATTTTACCTATTGAAATGTATGAATATCTTGTTTCTGTTACTTGCTTATTTGCTGTCTGTGTGGCTCATTTTTGCCATGCTATAAGCTATAATATCTGTCAAGAAGAGGCAATATTTGATATAGAACCTTTCATCTGGTGCCTTGTATTCCTACTGTTTTACATTGTCTAATGTAACATAGAAGTTTTTTTATAATTTTTATTTTATTTTTTTGTTAATCACAGGTGATTTACTTTGTATCCCAGCCATAGCCTCTTCTCTCAGTCCCTCCCAATCCCACTCTCCCTCCTTCATCTCTTCACTGCCCCTTTACAAGTCCACTGATAGGGGAGGTCCCCCTTCCCTTCCATCTGACTCTAGCTTATCAGGACTATTTCTGACAGACCCGAAAAACTATCTTTTAAATAAATTGTTATACTAAACCATACCTTATGTAACAATGAGTGCAACGGTATTCCAGGGTGTAAAGACCCTATTGGCTGAATGATTTTATTGATTGCTTTCAGATCTGTCAATATCCTTCATATTTCAGATTTCTTTTAAATGACAAATACAGGAAAATTCCAAGGACTTTTTCACTCTTCTATATGCTGAGCCTCTAGATGCTCTTGGACTAGCTGTTCTAGAGCCTGTAATTTTTATTCTGTCATAAGTCATTGTTTGTTTTTTTGTTTTGTTTTTCTTTTTCTTTTTATTATTCGTGACATTTTATTAACCCTGTATCCCAGCTGTATCCCACTCCCTCATTCCCTCCCAATCCCACCCTCTCTCCCTCATCTCCTCCCTGCCCCTTTCAAAGCCCACTGATAGGGGAGGAAGTTTAATAGATAGCTTTTGTTTTGATTTTTAATCTCTCTGTGTACATACTACTTTGATTTTATACTTAAAATGTTTCTTTTATGAGGTATCCACAAATGCCGAAGAATGAGAGTGACAGCCAAGGACTTTCTTCCCTTGCATACTAGCTGGTTTGTCTTTTCCTTGTAGAATTAATAGCAACAGAATCATGCATTTAAGGCATCAAGAGGAACAAATACAGCATTAATGGAGCAATGCAGCAAAAGCTGAGTGCAAGAATCTGGTTCCCTGATCCTATCCTGAGAATTCCTTGCTATGAGTTATTTAAGATTGTAAGAATGATCTTTATTTGAAAATAAGACACTAACTAGGAATGAATACAAAACAAACCCAGAACTGGAAAGAAAATTAACATAGCATACTATGGCTGAGGAAAAATTAAATGAGGCTTTAATTTAAGTTTTAGAGGCTTTTTCCTATAAATGGAAACCTAGAAGTTATATGATTTTGTTGTTGTTGATGATGATGATTTAGCACCTTTCACTGTTTACTTTAACACTATTCATTCTTCCGGTTCCAAAGAACCTATAAATATCTTTAGCAAGTGAAGCTCACTCCTCGAAGTCACTGCCTATGTGCCCACCCAGACAGGGTTTTGTCCTCATATTCTTCAGAATTTCCCTTCAGAAATATTTGTAAAAGGAGTTAGATAAAGAGGAAACACTGAATGCAATTAGGCAGAAACCAGAATTCTGGAATGCTTCGCCGTGTGTATAATTAGGAGTGCTAATAACTGAGTAATATTACATTTCTGCTGTAACTCAGAAGCAGCAGCACAGTATACCTGGCATGTGATTATTTTTACTTTTCCATCCTCATATCACTCGTGATTTAGGATTCTCCAGCTATCACATTTTCTTCTTGGATAAAAGCCTCTCATTCTCCCAAGACTATAATTTACTAAATCTGTATTTTGCTTATTTAATATCCTTTCATATACATTCATCCAAAGTCACTGGAACAGTTATTTTTCAAATTCTAAAGCTATTTTCAAAAGTACATGGACCATGCTGAGAACTTTCCTATATACCACAGCAACACTCAGAGCTTTGTGGAAGGATAAGGAAGTGTATTGAGAATATGACCATTGGGTTGCCATATATCTCAGTCGAGGAGCACTTGTCAAGTCTTAGTGAACTCTGGACACCATGGGTTTGGGCCCTTGCATCATTGGAAATAAAATGAGACAAACTAGTTCATAAGAAGTGAAGATTAGGAAAATGTTTTTGAATTACAGACAAGATAGAAGTAATCACAATCCTCTCACCACAGAGGAAGACAATGCAACCAGTCCTGAAGAGACCTGAAATGCTAGGATCATATAGAAGGGAAGGAAGACCTCACCTATCAGTGGACTAGGGGAGAGGCATAAGAGGAGAAGAGGAAGGTAGGGTGGGTTTGGGAGGAGATGAGGGAGGGAGCCACAGCCGGCATACAAATTGAATAAATTGTAATAATATTAAAAATAAATGTAAAAAGTAATCACAATCTAATACCATTAATTTTTCCAGATATAGTATTATTCAAATTATGTGTTTGAGTGTGTGTGTGTGTGTGTGTGTGTGTGTGTGTGTGTGTATGTTTTGTTGGCAAAACCCAGGGCCTTGCATTCTGCCATTGAGCTTCAAACCTCAGACCCGAAATTTGTGTTTTAATAAACCATATACATTTATGTATTATGTTCACTCAAAATTTGAAGGATTTTTGTCTCATACTATTGCAACCCCATGTTTTTGTTGTCAGTTGCCTGTTTTTGTAGTTGGGATTTCTCTTGGCCTTATGAGCGTTTAACTGTGCAGCACATATGGCAAGATGAAAAGTCTGAGAGGTTAGAGGACTACAGCCTAACCTTTATGTCTCTCTTTCCTTGCAAGTTTTCCCCTTAGGTATAAGCAGGAACATCAGTAATGTAGGTTTAATGTAAAGTGATATTAGTATATTGATATAAAGTGATATTAGTCAGTTCATCGATACTTTTACAATGAATATTATGAAGTTAACTCTCCATGCAGTTATTGTATACTCATAAGAGACTTTTGAATAATTTTGTTCAGAGATTGCCATATTTTTGTTGAAAGTAAACATTAATAGGTTGTTCTTTAAGACTTTATTTTTTATTTATGTTTATTTCTGAATGAGTATTTGCCACAGGCATGTGCACCTGCTGAGACCAGAAAAGAACAATGGATCCCCAGAGTGGATTTCCTAGGAGAGTGTGAGCTGCCAGATTCTGGGCTAAAAAGCAATTTGGTCTTTGGGATGAATCGCAAGTGCTCCTAATGTCTAAACCACTCATGTTATACTTTTAAAAGAGTTTCTAAAAATTTCCCAAACCATCATAGGTGAATTTAGAAAAAATTAGATTCTTGTTTAATTTGCCATCTTCAACTATATTTACAAAGGTATATGCTTTCATTGTAATTGTAGTCAGGGCTACAGTTCCAGAACTACTCTCCCTCCCCACCCCCAGGTTGATTGTGCCAAACTTCTATAATCAAAATGTTTCTGGGTTATTTGTTAGTTTGTTTTGCCATGGTTTGTTTCCGATTTTTAAAATTTATTTTGTTCCCAAACTCTGAACTTCATTTACACTCATTAGTTTTATACTGAAATTTGAACTTTAGCAAGCCTTTATTGAATTTTACCATGGATCACATTCTTACCTCAAGGTCCCTAGTTTGAAATGCATTTAATATACTAAGCACTGTGCTAAACATGATTCTAGCAATTATTTCATTTGACTTCATCCTGATCAGAGCTAATTCTTACTAACTCTCAGTAGTATAGAATATTAAAATGTTCAGTGGTTTCCTACGTTTGTTCTTTAATTTTGGCTCTATGGTCCAGGTAAGGACAAACATTGCTTGTATTCTTTGGATACAGGGTCTTTATTGAAGCATCACACAAACTTCTTTGTGTATAGTCTTCATTTGGCTGGTGTCTCAGCATCACAGCTGGCAACAAGGATTGTTCTCACACTGTCGGAGTCCACTAAGCACAGAACACAGTGTGCTATCTTCTGCATGCCAGTGGGCTGTATTCATTCGCGGAGTCTTAATTGGCCTCCAGTGTCTTTCCTAGTTTCTTGTTGAATATGAAGACAATAAAATTCTCACAGGTCTTGGTAGCTCAGATGTCTCTCTGCCTCAAGGTTTGCATTTTGTTTTTGCTTTCAAACAGAATTTAATTGGGAAAATATATATCAGACTAATATGCCCATAAGCGTTAAACACAACATATTGTCTCCAGTTCCATTTTATGTATTAAAACTACAAAGTTCTAACAAATAAGAAATCACAAAATGATTCAGTGGTGCCTTAATGATGTCATTAATTCTATTGATACTGAGTGTACTATGAGGTATGAAGTACTCAAAACAGAAGTAATTACAGAAAACATTTTTCATTTTGATGTGCTCACAGATTAGAGTATGGGAGTTTTACATTTTATAATCAAATTACTCCAAAGTGGATTAGCAAAAGTAGCCAAATGTTTACTCCCCATCTTTCTCCTCTTTATCTTTCGTTGTACACTAGCATAAGGCATAAGGAAATGGAAGAATTATTAATTCAAATTTATGTTAAATTACTTCACTGAACATTTAGTCATGTGATGTGCTTCCCAGTGTAAATACTTATAAGGAACTTAACATGACTTCACTATTTTCATTGATTTTTACTTGTACTTGGGGACCCTTTTCCATCAAAGACCTGGACAATAAGAGGTTGGTCAGCTCCAACTCATATCCACGGCTTTGCCTCAATAAACATACAGTGGCTTGCCGAACCATAAGCTAAGAGAATTTTTTTTACATTTCTCTAATCTAATATTATATTGTGCTATTTCCTCAGTGTTACTTATGATATATGAAATATAATAATTATAAATAATCGTTGTGATACATACAATTTTATGGTTGAATATTGTGTTTTCTTTCTTTTGTCAGATAAAATGTTTCCACAATAGTGAATGCATTGTACCATTTAAATATATGAACTTAGAAAGTAGAATGATAGGTTCTGAAGTCTATTCTCACTGTATAGTTCTGAGTTTTAATGAAATTATTTCTCTATGAATCAGTTTATAATTTTAAAAATGTAGCACAAGAATTATCATTTGTTATACTACTATATCAAGAAAATAATAGATAATAACGAAAATTCGTAGAGAATTGCCCACATAAATGATATAACAAAGAGTTAAAAGTATTTCTTCTTAGTGATGTCATCAGGAGTTTCCCTGACCACAGTCTCAAAAAAGAGGTGTCACACACAGCCTCTGCATGGGTTAGCACCAAATAGGCTCTTAGAACTGAGAAAAAACACATGCACCATCCCTAAACCAGAATCTATCTCCAATTTATAACTACTTACAGATGAAAAATAGTTTTCTCCAAGGAAGTCTCATTAGAGAAACGCCTTTAAGAAATAGCATGGCCAGAAATACTAGCCAAGAGAAAATGAACTCAGAGACATCCTTGAGTTTCCTTTATATTGTAATATTAATTCAGGATGTCTTATTATTGAATTGCTTTTGTTTACTTGTTTTGTTATCTTACCTATTCTTTGCTGATATATTATGGCTCACAGATTTTTTGTTTTGATCGTTTTGTTTTTATGAGATTACTGAGTGTGCAAATGTGTGTCCCTGCATGTATATGCTTTCCTTATGCTTTTATTGTTACTGTGTAGATGCCTGTTTGTTTCCAGAGGAAAGACCAAAAGGGTTTAGATCCAGATATAAGGGTTGGTTGAAAGGAATTTGAGAAGTAGAGGAAGAGAAAACATTATCAGAATAGGTAGTAAGGGGGAACAATCTATTCTCTATAAATAAACAAAAGAGTTTTGTTGACCACATAATAGAGAGAACACCCAAAGAATGTTTGAAATCTAATAATTTCATGTTTTAAATATAGTGTATTGCATAATTTAAAAAGAAAACTAACTTTCTATTTAAAATAGCCCTGCGAGATGAAGTGTGGAGTCAAGTATACACTAGAAGAGCAAAAATATGTTGGGGATTTTTGTCTGATTGTTGACTCCAGCTTTACTTTTCCAAGAGAGGGAGTAAAAGGCAACATCCACTTTACAGTAAGTAGTTTTCCCTAATTATAGCTGCCTGGGCAATACTGGCTACCTTTCTGAAACACATATACTCGATATGTTAATGACATTTGATTTTAGGCATTTCTAACAATATACGAAACAAAGTACCAAGGGAAGTATTAATGAGAATTCCAAACATTGTGTCCCAGAAGCTGTATTCTCAGACCAAAGGTGCTGCTGTTTTGCTGTTGATGAGATAAGCACATTTGAAAGAGTAAAAAGCATAGTTTGCTTCCTTACAACCCCTTAGAAAGAAATTCTTCCATCTTTTGAAGTTTCGTTAAATTGTTAAAATATAGGGAGAAATTTTAAACAAAAGGTGATTAATATAAGATTGAGCCAGGTGAGTATCCTGCATTTGATTCAAACCAACAACAAAACAAGAATGAAAATCCTAAGAAAGGAGAGATATAAACGGTCATTCATCTTCTATGTATCCTACATCAGCCCTCTTCACCTGTCCCCTTCAATTATTTATTTTACTTTATTTTTGGCTCAACTCGCAAACTATCTCTGAAAGTAGAATTAAAGACATATTGTCAAATTCTAAAGAGTTGTACAGAATATAATTTTAAAGTAATTGCCTTGAAATGTAACATCATTTTATGGCTTTTGGTGGAGGAAAACCAAGATATTGCAATTAATTTCAGTAAAAATTTATATTTATTATAGGTGATAACAGTGACAAAAATGTCTCATGAAAATAGAGAGGGATTTTCTCTTAGTAAAGTGCCAATGATTTGTAAAATATTACCCAATAAAACCACTATTTGCTGAAACAGGCTTGGCTCAATCGATTTTCAATTACTAAGTTTAAATGTCCTCCCTCTACTTTTATGTAGTTTGATTCAGCTAAGACAATAAATTCTACACAAAAACATTATGAACCGTAGATTTATAAGGACACCTAATTTTGGTGCTTAATTAGTGAGAATTAATCATCTCTTTTATTACTGTTTTTTTAAATCGCCATAAACTATTGTGTTTATCAGGATCATGTATGTGGAAGAACTCTGTTTTCTGAGCATAATAGCTACTACCTTCATTTGAGCAGCTGTGACTCCTCGCAATAAATCATCCATAGAAAGACTGTTGACACTCCCTCATGACAGAAAAATCTTTAAACCTTCACTGGAGATCCCAGCCACAGATTTCTAAAGCTTCCTTCCATTTCTATCGTTCGGCTCATGCTGTACATGCTCTCAGTACGTACAGTGTGGAAGTTTAGCTGTATTAAGTTTATGTGCTTGTAGGAGAAGTCATCATCCATTTGGGGATGAGGCTTGTCTGTGTAGCTCCTTTGGTGTTATACAGGCTCATCTAAGTAGCCCAACCCATGTTTTGCAAGGAAGCCCAACAAATTCAGGTCCAACAGGCTGGAGTTGCATGAGATTGCTTCTTTTAATTGGTGCTCTGTCTGGTGGGGAGGGTGAACCAGATGGTCTCCCCTCCCCAGGGAATTTTTGTGGAATATGTTCTATAATATCACAAGTTTTGGTCATTTAGTATATTTATTGTTTCAAGTGGTAAGTATATATTTTTCACATACAAACACACAGAATGTTTTTATTCAAATACTATCTTATCATATTGTGTCTGAGTTTATAAATATTATGTGCAGATTATTTTTCTCAAGTGTGTTATAGATTGTATTTGACATTTAAATTTTAGTTCTTCACCTCTAAAATTTGACTATCAAGTTTCATGGACATTGCTGTCACTGATGTGTAATTGGCAGGGATAAATTTGAATACATTCTGAACTATTTATAGTTCAAATGTATATAGTTCAAAATATTTATCTGAGTTTGGAAGCCACCCTAGTCATCTAAAGTACATCATTTGCTCAAAATATATTTTCTCCCATGGTTGACATTTTCTCACACCATGTTTATAGATTCGTACTATTAATAATAAGTATAACATTTAATACTAAAAGTTAGAGAAGATAATAGCTGAAGCACAATAATATATTTTTCTAATTTGTAATCTACAGATATTTTATAGTAGAAGCTCACCTTGCTGTCGTATTTAAAAAAAATAAGCAACTTAAGATTTATAAGTGTTGTGATTCTTCTTTTCCAGCCAAAAAAAGAAAAAAAAAGACAAAATAAATACTGTATTCTCTCAAGCAAAACAGAGAGAAAAGACTTAAATCTATGCCATCTGTGCTTTTTCTCTAATGAGTTTTCATCCCTCTGGGGAAAATAAAAGAAGAGCTGCAGAGCAACAGAACAAGATAATTTGAACACAGGGAACTTCCCAGAGACTCATACTCCAACCAAGGACTATTCGTGGAGATGACCTGGAACCCCTGCACAGGTGTAGCCCATGGCAGTTCAGTGTCCAAGTGGGTTACATAGTAATGGGAAGAGGGACTGCCTCTGACATAATCTGATTGGCCTGCTCTTTGATCACCTCCCCCTGAGGGGGGAGCAGCCTTACCAGGCCACGGTAGAGGACAATGCACCAATTTTGATGAGAACTGATACACTAAGATTAGAAAGGAGAGGAGAACCTCCCCTATCAGTGGACTTGGGGAGTGGCATGCATGCAGAAAGGGGAGGGATGGTGGGATCAGGAGGGGAGGAGGGAGAGGCTTATGGGGGATACAAAATGAATAAAGTGTAATTAATAAAAAAAAATGAGACCTGTTGAGGTCTCACTCTGAAATCTTAAAAAAAAAAAAAAAAAAAAAAAAGAGCTTTGGAAGTTTTCAGACTGCAGGTAGAGATTTGATTTCCCGTTTTCCTTATCAAGTTTATCTCCTTTACTTCTTTTACAAATCTTAACTTGTAAAAATTTTTTGTGCTAATTTTGTACAGCATGTGCTTTTGAAAAAATAAAAACAGTGTAAGTTGGGAAAGATCTGATGAACATTTGTATATTTTAATTGGTAGATTATGTGCATTTCGGTCTAGTGTTAGAAACACTAACATACGTGTTAATGATTCTGTGTTTCTACTACTCACAAACAAAAATCGTGATTAACTCTGTTCTGGCATTTTGAACTATTTTCACAATCGGGTGTGGCTTATGGACATTTACTATTCACATCTCCATTGGGCAGTGTTTTTTGAAATATTTTGAAGGTATAGAAGAACTACACCATTTCTCCATTCCTGTTTCCCGAACAAAATTTCCTATGAAACCACAATTATGTTCTTTCAAATTCATGATCTCTTTTTCTTTAACTATTATTAACCCTGTCTCTCTCTTTGTGTATGTGTGTATGTGGTGGGGGGGGGGATATACCAAATAACATAGATATAACATATCTATGTTGTATCTTATATCTCAGTCTCTCTCATATAACTTGTATGTATGTTTTCAGCGTTGATTATTTGGGATCCAGTAAACAATTGTAATTATTCTTGAGTAGATAATGCTCCAAAGGTAAAATTATCCCCCCCGCCCCTTTCCATCTGACAAGGTTCCTTCAGCATTGTTATATTTGAGGTTTGTGAACCTCTTGACTGTTCTTTATTTTTACCCATTACTTCTTGTCTTCCTCCGTTTAAGGTTCTGATTGCCACATCTCCATCTAGCTCTATGACTATAAACCCACACTTCCCTATAATATTCAGAGTGACACGTGCCATTTTTCCTATGCATAACTCCGGACTCTTGTGTTCCTTGAATTTTCCATTCTACTATTGTCTTTGATAACAATGATAGAATATGTCCTGGATACTTTTTGCAACACTTCAAATGATTTCATTAATTTTTTCAATTATTTATAAACATATGTATATATTCATGTTTGGCACATTCTAGACATCTTCAATGATTACCTATCATTGAAAGATTTTCAATATTTTTTTTAAATAAAAGGAGTGGTCAGATCTCTGAAAATAGATAATCTGCCAATCTGAACAACAAATCAGACAGAAAAAAAAATCAATACTGAATAAGGAGATTGTAATGTTTTCCATACATAGGAAAACAGAACACAGGATGGTTTTATAGATGAATTCAACCGCACAGTCTGTCAAAAATAATTGTCAATCTTCTCAACCTTCGTGAGAAATTGGAAAAGATAACATAGATAATCATTCTACCAAGTGTGTGTCATGCTGATACAAAACCTATATAAAGATACAACAATAAATAGA
This sequence comes from Psammomys obesus, assembly GCF_907164565.1. Classification (NCBI taxonomy): domain Eukaryota; kingdom Metazoa; phylum Chordata; class Mammalia; order Rodentia; family Muridae; genus Psammomys; species Psammomys obesus. The sequence continues at coordinate 9,799,166 of NW_026594428.1, read as the reverse complement.
GACAAACCAGTGGTTTTTCTAAAATGTTGTATTTATTAAAATACAATATATTATTCACTTTGTATCCAGCTGTAACCCCCTCCCTCATCTTCTCCCAGTCTCTTTCACCCCATATCCCCTTTCCTAGTCCACTGATAGGGGAGGTCCTCCTCCCCTTCCATCTCAACCTAGCCTATCAGGTCTAAACAAGATTGGTTGCATCATCTTCCTCTGTGACCTGTAAAGTTGCTTCCCTCCAGGAGGAGGTGATCAAAGAGTAAGCCACTGAGTTCATGTCAGAGACAGTCTCTATTCCCCTTATTAGGGAACCCACTTGTATACTGAGCTACCATGGGCTACATCTGAACAGGGGTTCTAGGTTATCTCTATGCATGGTGCTTGATTGGAGGATCAGTCCCTGCAGGGCTCCCTTGGACACAGAGTTTTTGCTTATGTTGGTTTCCTTATGAAGATTCTGTCCTCTTTAGGTCTTTCTACCTTCCCCTCCTTTCATAAGATTCCCTGCATTCTGCCTAAAGTTTAGCTATGAGTCTCAGCATCTGCTTTGATACCCTGCTAGGTAGAGTCTTTCAGTGGCCCTCTGTGGTAGGTTCCTGTCCTGTTCACTGTTTTCTCCAGCTTCTGATATCTATCTAGTTTGCCCTTCTGAATGAGAATTAAGCATCTTTCCTAGGGTCCTCCTTGTAGTTTAGCTTCTTTAACCATACAGATTATAGTATGTTTATCCTATATTATGTGGCTAATATCCATTTATGAAGGCATATATACCATGTGTGTCTTTCTGCTTCTGGGATACCTCGCTCAGGATGATCATTTCTAGATCTCTCACCATTTGTCTGCAAATTTCATGATTTCTTTATTTTTAATTGCTGAGTAGTATTCCATTGTGTAAATATATCACAATTTCTTCATTCATTCCTCTGTTGAAGGACATCTGGATTGTTTCCAGATTCTGACTATTATGAATAAAGCTGCTACAAACATAGTTTAGCAAATGTCTTTGTTGTGTACTTAAGCATATTTTGGATGTATGCCTAGGAGTGGAATAGGTGGATCTTGAGGAAGCACTGTTCCTTATTGTCTGAGAAAGTGCCAGATTGATTTCCAAATTGGTTGTACAAGTTTACATTACCACCAGCAATGGAGGAACATTCCCATTTCTCCACATCCTCTCCAGCATGTGTTGTCATTTGGGTTTTTTATTCTGGTGGGAGTAGGGTGAAGTCTCAGGGTCATTTTGTTTTGCATTTCTCTGAGGACTAAGAAAGTTGGGTATTTCCTTTTTTTCTTTATTAATTACACTTTATTCACTTTGTATCCCCCCTGTGGTTCTCTCCCTCTTCCTGTCCCAATCCCTCCCTTCCTCCACCTTCTGCATGCATGCCCCTCCCCAAGTCCACTGATAGGGGAGGACTTCTTTTCCTTCCTTCTGATCCTAGTCAATTAGGTCTCATCAGGAGTGGCTGCATTGTCTTCTTCTGTGGCCTGGTAATGCTGCTTCCCCCTCAGGGGGAGGTAATTAAAGAGCAGGCCAATCAGCTCATGTCAGAGACAGTCCCCATTCCTAGTACAATGGAACCCACTTGGATACTGAACTGTCATGGGCTACATCTGTGCAGGGGTCTTAGGTTATCTCCATGCCTAGCCCTTGGTTGGCATATCAGTCTCAGAAAAGACCTTTGTGCTCAGATGTTTTGGTTCTGTTGCTCTCCTTGTGGAGTTCCTGTCCTCTCCAGATCTTACTGTTTCCCACTTCTTTCCTAAGATTCGCTGCACTTTGCCCAACAGTTGCCCATAAGTCTCAGCATCTACATTGATAGTCTACAAGGCAGAGCTTTTCAGAGGTCCTCTGTGTCAGGCTCCTGACTTGTTCCCTCTTTTCTCCTTCTGATGTCCATCTTCTTTGCCTTTCTGGATAGGAATTGAGCATTTTAGCAAGAGTCCTCCCTGTTGCTCTGCCATTCTGCATTCCCCTATTGAGAATTCTATTTTTCCCTCTGTACCCCATTTTTATTTGGATTACTTGATTTGTTGATGTTTAACTTCTTGTGTTCTTTATATATTCAGAGTGTTAGCCCTCTGTCAGATATAGAGTTGGTGATGATCCTTTCCAGCTGCAACCTCTGTCACCTCATGGATATCCAGGGTTGATTCAGCTCATCTGGCTGGCTAGGCAGTTGTACCCTTCCTTCCTGTGCTTCACTCCCAAAGCTTTGGGCTGGGTCAAAGAGGACGACCTTCCCCAAGTAGAGGAGGACCAATCTTTGTTCAAGGGTATAGGAGTAGCTGAGCTCCCCTGCTAGAACCTCCAAACAATATCAAGGTTCAAACCTTCATTTTTTATGACAATATGTCAAAGAATAAGAAAAAGCTATCACATGACAATAATCACAATAATGAGTAAGGTCGATTACTATTTTGTAAGGAAAATTTCACTCTTTAACAACAACAAAAACACGATCCAACGTCCACTCATAAGTTAAATTCTGTCATCAAAATACACATGTAACTGTTCAAATTATTTAACTTTATAAATAAAAATCAATAAATAAAATTATAATAATAAATAATTCTGAAAGCATTCTCTATGGAATACAATAAAAAAAGAAAATAATCACTTTTATCACTTATTTTCAACATGTGTCCTGAAGTACTAGCCAAAATAGTACAGAAAATAGACAAAGGAAGGAAATAGAAGACATATACAGTGGTTAAAAACAGAAATAGAAATATCTCTCCCCTGAATGGGGAAGCTGCCTTACCAGGCCACAGAGGAAGACAATGCAGCCAGTCCTAATGAGACCTAATAGGCTAGGGTCAAAGGGAAGGGGTGGAGAACCTCTCTTATCAATGGACTTGGAGAGCAGCATGGGAGGAGATGAGGGAGGAAGGGTGGGATTTGGAGGGGATGAGGGAGGGGAGCTACATCTCAGATACCAAAGTGAATAAACTGTATTGGATATAAAAAATTAAAATTAAAAAGATATATCTCTAGCAATGTCTATATGTTTATATTTCTATGTGTGTGTGTGTTCAAAACCAACAAATTTTGTTTAACCATATAAACTGATGACAATACCAGAATAGATAAACAATATATTATAAATAATTGTATTGTTCTCTCTGACTAGAAATCAAGCAAAATCAGTCAAAAAAGCAACAAAAACAGTGATGCAATTAGAAATAAATTTCACACCCAAAATTGAAATCTCACACATAAAAATTTATGAAGAAAATTTAAATGCCACAAACGGGAAAAAAAGAAAATTCAGCACTATTAAAACAAGCATGATATCCTAAATCATACACAGATTCAACATGAGCACTGTGAAAATATAAACATCATTGCTTACAGAAATATTTTTTTGGGAAACTAGATTTTAAATTATTTGAGGAAGCTTATATCCATACATGGTGCTTAGTTGGAGAAACAGTCTCATATAAGACCCCTGTGCCCAGATATATGTGGTCCTTGTGGAGTTCCTATCCTCACCATGTCAAATTAACTCCCCCTTCTTTCATATTATTCCCTGTACTCTGCCCAAGGTTTGGTTATAAGTCTCAGTATCTGCTTGGATACACTGCAGGGGAGAGTCTTTCAGAGGCCCTCTGTGGTAAGCTCTTGTCTTGTTACTTTTTTTCTCCTACATCCAATGTTCATCCCATTTGTCTTTATGCTATACAAATCATTATATTGTAGTTATGTATTAAATTTTGTAGTTAATAAATTTATTATTCAATTTAGATTCTTATTTATTTATTTATTTATTACAATTTATTAGCTTTATATCCTAGCTGTAACCCCATCCCTGATCTTGTCCCAGTCTCTCCTTCTCTCACTCTTCATCCCCCCACACCTCTATCTTAGTCCACTGATAGGGGAGGTCCTCTTTCCCTTATATCTGACCATAGCCTATCAGGTCTCATGAGGGCTGGCTGCATTGTCTTCTTCTGTGTCATGGCAAGGCTGCACCCCCCAGGGGGAGGTGATCAAAGAGCTAGCTGTAGAGTTCATGTCAGAGACAACCACTCACCTCCTTACTAGGGAACTCACATGGAAACTTAGCATCCTATGGGCTTCATCTGAGCAGGGGCTCTAAGTACCCTCCAGGCATGGTCCTTGTTTGGAATATCTGTCTCTGTAGGACCCCTGGGCCCAGATGTTTTTTAGATCTTTTGGTTTCCTTGTGGATCTCGAGGCAGACCAGGGTTTTCTAACTCCAACTTCTCCCATAAGGTTCCCTGTTCTCTGCCCAAAGTTTGGCTATGAGTCTCCGCATCTCCTTTGATATCCTGAAGGATAGAGACTTTCAGAAGCCCACTGTGCAAGGCTCCCATCCTGTACACTGTCTTCTCCTGTGTTTGATGTCTATCCAGTTAGAGATGTTGTAGAGAAAGGGAACCCTCCTCCATTGCTGGTAGGAATGTTACTTTTTATAACCACTTTGGAAATCAATCTGGCTCTTTCTAGGAAAATTAGGAATAGTGCTGCCTCAAGATCCACCTATACCACTCCTAGGCATATATTCAAAGGATGCTCAACCATACAACAAGGACACTTGCTCAACTATGTTCATAGCAGCTTTATTCATAATAGCCAGAATCTGGAAAAAGCCTAAATGTCTCTCAACTGAGGAATGGATACAGAAATTGTAGTACATTTCCACAATGTAATACTACTTAGCAATCAAAACAAAGAAATCATAAAATTTGCAGGCAAATGGTAAAAATAGAAAAGATCATCCTGAGTGAGGTAACCCAGAATCAGAAAGACACATATGACATATATTCATTTATAAGTGGATATTAGCCATATAATAAAGGATAAACATACTAAAATCTATAGTCAGAAAAAAAGCTAAAGAACAAGGAAGAACTTAGGGAAGAGGCTGAAACCTCATGCAGATGGGCAAATTTAGAGAAATAATAAATCATTCCAAAGGACAAAAAAATTAGAGTTTAAGTGTTCCAAGATTTTGACACAATTAGTAAAATAAAGAGAAATTTACAGAATTAAAAAAAAGCGTTTGTTAAGTATATATTTTGAAACCTTGATAATGTTCAATATATAGGAATATGCAGAATAGAATATTCACAAACGCAAAAATAGAAAACATAAAAAATTACATAATTAACAACTGGATAAAGGATATCTACTTAAATAATCATAAAAACAAGAAAAAATGTAAATGACTAGATTTTAAATTTCACTTAACCATTCAGACTTGCCACTCGAAAACACAGTGAAATAAATACCTTTTTACATTTTCAGAATGGTTACTGTCAGAAAATCAAAGATGATTGTTTGTGAAAAATGTAGAGGAACTGGACCTTTCTGCTATTGTTGACAATATAAATTAACACAAAATTCAGGGAAAATATTTAAAGCTGCTCAAAAAATTAAAAGCAGACCTCTTTAGTATCCTATTGAAATGATCAAATTAAAAAAAAATGAAATGAAACCAGTGTCTTGATGTTATATCTATACCAATGTATGTGTTCTTATGTTTTTCAAAACAGTGTGGATTAGGAGATGCTGACAGATGAAGGAAGTATGAGTTTACAGTGGTTTTCTTAGTAAGTATATCTCACAAAGATATACTGTAATTAATGTATAAGTTATATTCTTTTTATTAATTTTCTATTTGAGATTATGATATAATTACAGCATTTCCTCCTTCTTTTTCTCTCTAAATTATACCATATATCTTTTTCTTGCTCTCTTTAAAATCCAAGGCTTTTTTCAGTAATTGTCATATGCATGTATAGTATATGCATAAACATTTATACTTCTAAATACATAATACAGAAGTACCACATAATCAGTGTGAGAATAAAGTGTATGTGTGTGTGTGTTTGTATGTGTGTATATAATTTTTGATTGTTACAAGAAGGATGCCATGCCTTTTGGACCAAGATTGATGAACCTAGAGAAATTGTGTTTTGTGAAATTAGCCAGATTAGCCAAATTTGGAAAACACAATACTAGGCACATATGTAATTCAAAACCTCTCAGATCATGCCTAAGTAGAATAATGGTTCCAATAATTATAAGGAGGGCAACGTGAAGAAAATTTTAGCCCATAGCACAACCGTTTAGAATTATATTGTATAAAATTGTGACAAGCAATAAATATATTCATTATTGGAATATTTTAAGATGATATTTAATTTTACTCTTTCTCACACAAAATAAAACTGTTAGTAACCCTGTGAGATTATAGATATATTAATTACACTGACTGTGAATATTTTAGAGTGAACACATATTTAAAACCATTGAATGCCAAGTTTTAAATATATAAAACATTGAATTTGAATGTACACCCCAGTGATGTTGTGAGGGAGGAAGAGACACAATATTTACTTGTAATTTAAAGGATTAGTGACAACTCATTAATCACATGTAGCGTATTTATCTATTGAAAAATCTTATTTAAACAAAAGCTACTGGTGTTAGAAAAACTGTATAAATTTGTCATAGCATTCACTTAGAACCTGATCTAATAAAGAATACATGTATCACACTCTAAATCTCCTTTCCAGGCAGAGGAAATCTCCAGTGACCCAGCTTTGATGCAGTCAGAAAATAACAAATAAACAAGCAGCTGAGGTCTGAAGAGACAGAACTCCTCATGCTTAGTAAATTCCACAAGAGGCATAGAGTTTTCCGTAAAATTATATTTCAGCAACATACTTCAATAAGTAAGGACTACAGTGCAGATGAAAGCAAAATGCAAAAGCCTGTCTAAAATATTCTCAAGAAGATGGCCTGGAAGTCCAGAGCAAGCCAGGTAAGAGAAAGAGGGCAGACATGTACATGGCTTAGGCTAATTCTCACTGTACACAGGGTCATAGCTAGGAGGAAATTTTCATGAAATTGCTTAGAAAGAAAACTGTGATAAAACCATCCATTGAAATGAAGATTCTTTATTTCTTCACTAAATAAATGAAGTGGATTAAATAAATATGAAAAGGAACATGATGTGTTTTTCCTTTGATTGATCTACCTCCTTTGGAGTCTCTGGGTCTCTGAAATGGTAATACTAGTTTACATCACACTAGCTTTCAACTTCATGTGTGGAAAATTTCAAGAAATTTTATAAGAACTGTGTATGCTCCAGTTATAGTCATCCAATGCACTTGAGTAGTTTTTATTTGTTTGTAACAGTAGCTAACAATACATTCAGTAAGATTACAATAGTCAGATTTATAATGGGTTCATTCATGGATTTCTTAGTGAAGATAGATGGCTGAATTCCCTCATTTCTCTCTTGAGCTGAATACATGAAGATAGCAATGACATCTTTTTCTTATTACTGATAAGGTACTATAAGACTGGCAGATTGGTTTTGCTCTTCTTTAGGGCACTCATTTGGATGTTCATCTTTATTAAGTACTGTTAAGAACGTTAATGTCAATGGTAGGTCTTATTATAAGTACAATTTCATGATGGACTGACTTTCAAGTAAGTTAAGCTATTGGAGACCAAGCCATCTTAAAGCTTTTTTTTTCTTTTTTTTTCTTTTCTTTTTTTTAATTTTATTTTTTTCTTATCAGTTACATTTTATTAACTCTGTATCCCAGCTGTGTCCCGATCCCTCATTCCCTCCCAGTCCCTCCCTCCCTCATCTCCACCGTGCCCCTTGCCAAGTCCACTGATAGGGGGAACCTCCTCCCCATTCATCCGATCCTGTTTTATCAGGTATCTTCAGGACTGGCTGCAAAGCTCTCCTCTGTGGCCTAACAGGACTGCTCCTCCCTTGGGGGGTGGGGAGGCCAAAGAGCCAGTCATTGAGTTCCTGTTAGAAATAGTCCTTGTTCCCCTCACTATGGAAAACCAATTTGTTACTGAGTTACCACAGGCTACATCTGAGCAGAGGTTCTAGGTTACATTCATACATGGTCCTTGGTTGCATGTCAGTCTCAGAAAAGACCCTGTGCCCAGATATGTTTGGTCCTTGTGGAACTCCTATCCTTTCCTCATCATACTAACTCCCCTTCTTTCTTATGATTCCCTGTACTCTGCCAAAGGTTTGGTCATGAGTCTTTGCTTTGAAAACACTGCTAGTTTGACTTTTTCAAATGCGCTCAGTAGACTCCTGTCAATGTTTAATGTGCATCCCATCTGTCTTTCAAAACGAGGATTGATAATCATACCCCATGTCCGCTCTCTTGATTATCATTTTTAGGTGTATAGATTTCATTATGTTTATCATATCTTATAGGTCTATATAAGTGAGTATATACCGTGTTTGTCTTTCTCCTTCTGGGATATTTCACTCAGGATGATCTTTTCTAGGTCCCACCATTTGCCTGCAAATTTCATGATTTCCTCCTTCTTGATTGCTGAGTAGTATTCCATTGTGTAAAAATACCACAATTTCTGTACCCATAGAAGACCCAGAAATAAACCCACACACCTATGAATACTCAATTTTTGACAAAGAAGCCAAAACCATTCAATGGAAAAATGACAGCATCTTCAACAAATGGTGCTGGTCCAACTGGATGTCCACATGCAGAAAAATGAAAATAGATCTATATTTATCACCCTGCACAAAACTAAAGTCCAAGTGGATCAAAGACCTCTGTTCCCCATTTTTTTTAAATCTTTTATTTATTTTTTATTAATTACACTTTATTCATTTTGTATCCCCCCATAAGCCCCTCCCTCCTCCCCTGCCAATCCCACCCTCCCTCCCCTTTCTGCATGCATGCCACTCCCCAAGTCCACTGATAGGGGAGGTCCTCCTCTCCTTCTTTCTGATCTTAGTCTATCAGTTCTCATCAAAAGTGGCTGCATTGTCCTCTACTGTGGCCTGGTAAGGCTGCTCCCCCCTCAGGGGGAAGTGATCAACGAGCAGGCCAATCAGATTATGTCAGAGGCAGTCCCTCTTCCCATTACTATGGAACCCACTTGGACACTGAACTGCCATGGGCTACACCTGTGCAGGGGTTCCAGGTCATCTCCACAAATAGTCCTTGGTTGGAGTATGAGTCTCTGGGAAGTTCCCTGTGTTCAAATTATCTTGTTCTGTTGCTCTGCTTGTGGAGTTCCCGTCCCCTCCAGCTCTTACTATTTCCCACTTCTTACATAAAATTCCATTCACTCTGCCCATCAGTTGGCCATCAGGCTCAGCATCTGCTTTGACAGTCTATACTGCAGAAGCTTTCAGAGGCCCTCTGTGGCAGGTTTCAAGGTGGTTTCCTGTTTTCTTCTGGCTTTCAGAGGCCCTCTGTAGCGGGTTCCGAGGTTGTTTCCTATTTTCGTTTTCTTCTGATGTCCATCCTCTTTGCCTTTCAGGATGGGGATTGAACATTTTAGTTAGGGTCCTCTCTTTTGCTTAGTTTGTTTAGATGTACAGCTTTTAGTGGGTTTATTCTATATTGTATGTTTATATGAGTGAGTATATACCGTGAGTGTCTTTTTGCTTCTGGGTCAACTCACTCAGGATGATCCTTTCCAGGTCCCACCATTTACCTGCAAATTTCATGATTTCCTTATTTTTCATTGCTGAGTAATACTCCATTGTATAGATGTACCACAGTTTCTGCATCCATTCTTCAGTTGAGGGGCATCTGGGTTGTTTCCAGCTTCTGGCTATTACAAATAAAGCTGCTACAAACATGGTTGAACAAATGTCCTTGTTGTGTACTTGCGCCTCTTTTGGGTATATGCCTAGGAGTGGTATGGCTGGATCTTGAGGAAGCGGTATTCCTAGTTGTCTGAGAAAGCGCCAGATTGATTTCCAGAGTGGTTGTACCAGTTTACATTCCCACCAGCAGTGGAGAAGGGTTCCCCTTTCTCCACAACCTCTCCAGCATGTGTTGTCCCTTGAGATTTTCATCTTGGCCATTCTGATGGGTGTAAGGTGAAATCTCAGGGTTGTTTTGATTTGCATTTCCCTAATGGCTAATGAGGTTGAGCATTTCTTTAAGTGCTTCTCTGCCATTCGATATTCCTCTGCAGAGAATTCTCTCTTTAGCTCTGTTCCCCATTTTTTAAGTGGATTACTTGGTTTGTTGCTTTTCAGCTTGTTTAGTTCTTTATATATATTGGATATGAGTCCTCTGTCAGATAGAGGGTTGGTGATGATTCTTTCCCAATCTGTAGGCAGTCGTTTTGTTTTGATGACGGTGTCCTTTGATTTACAGAAGCTTTTCAATTTCATGAGGTCCCATTTATTGATTGTTGCTCTTAGAGCCTGTGCTGTTGGTGTTCTGTTCAGGAAGTTTTCTCCTGTACCAATGAGTTCTAGGGTATTCCCCACTTTTTTTTCTAGCCGATTTAATGTGTCTGGTTTTATGTTGAGGTCTTTGATCCACTTGGACTTCAGTTTTGTGCAGGGTGATAAGTATGGATCTATTTTCATTTTTCTACATGTAGACATCCAGTTGGAATAGCACCATTTGTTAAAGATGCTATCTTTTTTCCATTGTATGGTTTTGGCATCTTTGTCAAAAATCAGGTGTCCGTAAGTGTGTGGGTTTATTTCTGGGTCTTCTGTTCGATTCCATTGATCCACCATTCTGTTTCTATGCCAGTACCATGCAGTTTTTATAACTGTTGCTCTATAGTACAGCTTGAGATCAGGGATGGAGATACCTCCAGAAGATCTTTTATTGTAGAGGATTGTTTTAGCAATTCTCGGTTTCTTGTTATTCCATACGAAGTTGAGAATTTTTCTTTCCAGGTCTGTAAAGAATTGTGTTGGCAATTTGAAGGGAATTGCATTAAATCTGTAGATTGCTTTTGGTAAGATGGCCATTTTTACTATGTTAAACCTGCCAAGCCATGAACATGGGAGATCTTTCCATCTTCTCATATCTTCCTCTAATTCTTTCTTCAGAGACTTGAAATTTTTTTCATACAAGTCTTTGACTTGCTTGGTTAGGGTTACGCCAAGGTACTTTATGTCATTTGTGGCTATTGTGAATGGTGTTGTTTCTCTAATTTCTTTCTCAGCCCTTTTGTCTTTTGTATACAGGAGTGCTACTGATTTTTTTGAGTTAATTTTATATCCGGCCACTTTGCTGAAGGTGTTTATCAGCTGTAGGAGTTCCCTGGTAGAGTTTTTGGGGTCACTCATATATACTATCATATCATCTGCAAATAGTGATAATTTGACTTCTTCCTTTCCCATCTGTATCCCCTTGATCTCCTTCGACTGTCTTATTGCTCTAACAAGGACTTCCAGCACTATGTTGAAGAGATATGGAGAGAGTGGGCAGCCTTGTCTTGTCCCTGATTTCAGTGGGATTGCTTTAAGTTTCTCTCCGTTCAGTTTGATGTTGGCTATAGGCTTGCTGTATATCGCCTTTACTATGTTTAGATATGTGCCTTGTATCCCTGAACTCTCCAATACTTTAAACATGAATGGATGTTGGATTTTGTCAAATGCTTTTTCAGCATCTAGGGAGATTATCATGTGGTTTTTTTCTTTCAGTTTGTTAATATGGTGGATCACATTGATGGATTTCCGTATATTGAACCACCCCTGCATACCTGGGATGAAGCCTACTGTAGTGGATAATAACTTTGATGTGTCCTTGGATTCGGTTTGCAAGTATTTTGTTAAGTATTTTTGCATCAATGTTCATAAGGGAGATTGGCCTGAAATTCTCTTTCTTTGTTGAGTCTTTGTGAGGTTTAGGAACCAAGGTGATTGTGGCTTCATAGAATGAGTTTGGTAATGTTCCTTCTATTTCTATTTTGTGGAATAGTTTGAAGAGAATTGGAGTTAGCTCTTCTTTGAAGGTCTGGTAGAATTCTGCGCTGAAGCCATCTGGTCCTGGGCTGTTTTTGGATGGGAGACTTTTGATGACTGCTTCTATTTCTTTGGGGGATATAGGACTATTTAGTTGATTTACCTGGTCCTGATTCAGCTTTGGTGAGTCAAATCGATCAAGAAAATTGTCCATTTCATTTAGATTTTCAAATTTTGTGGCATATAGACTTTTGAAGTAAGTCCTAATGATTGTTTGGATTTCCTCAGTGTCTGTAGTTATGTCCCCCTTTTCATTTCTGATTTTGTTGATTTGGGTGGTGTCTCTCTGCGTTTTAGTTAGCTTGGCTAAGGGTTTGTCTATCTTGTTGATTTTCTCAAAGAACCAGCTCTTGGTTTCATTGATTCTTTGAATTGTTTTATTTGTTTCTAATTGATTGATTTCAGCCCTGAGTTTGATTATTTCCAGCTGTCTACTCCTTTTTGGTGTGTCTGCTTCTTCTTTTTCTAGGGTTTTTAAGTGGGCCATTAAGTTGCTTGAATGAGCTGTCTCGAATTTCTTCTTGAAGACACTTAGTGCTATGAACTTTCCTCTTAGCACTGCTTTCATTGTGTCCCACAAGTTAGGGTATGTTGTGTCTTCATTTTCATTGAGTTCTAGAAAGGCTTTAATTTTTTTCTTTATTTCTTCCCTGACCCAGCTGTCATTTAGTAACAAGTTGTTCAGTTTCCATGAGTGTGTAGGCTTTTTGCTATTTCTGTTGTTGTTGAAGTCCAGCTTTATTCCATGGTGATCAGACAGGATACAAGGGATTATTTCAGTCTTCTTGTATCTGTTGAGGCTTGCTTTGTGACCAACTATATGGTCTATTTTGGAGAAGGTTCCATGAGGTGCTGAGAAGAAGGTAAATTCTTTTGTGTTTGGGTGTAAAGTTCTGTAGATGTCTGTGAGGTCCATTTGATTCATGACCTCTGTCAGAGATATTGTTTCTTTGTTTAATTTCTGTTTTGTTGACCTGTCCTTTGTTGAGAGTGGGGTGTTGAAGTCTCCCACTATTAATGTGTGGGGATCTATATGTGGTTTAAATTTTATCAATGTTTCTTTTACAAATGTGGGTGCTCTTGTATTTGGGGCATAGATGTTCAGGATTGTGATGTCTTCCTGGTGGAATTTTCCCTTGATGAGTATGAAGTGTCCTTCCTCATCTCTTTTTATTAATTTTGGTTGAAAGTCTATTTTATCAGATATTAGAATGGCTACTCCTGCTTGTTTCTTGGGTCCATTTGCTTGGAAAGTCATCTTCCAACCTTTTACCCTCAGGTAATGTCTATCTTTGTGTCTTAGGTGTGTTTCTTGTATGCAACAGATTGCTGGGTTTTGTTTACGTATCCATTCTGTTAATCTGTGTATTTTTACTGGAGAGTTGAGTCCATTGATGTTGAGAGAGATTAATGACCAGTGGCTGTTAGATCCTTTGATTTTGATGTTGGCTGTGTTCATAAGTTTGTGTGCTTGGTTGCTTTTTGTTTTGCTGTAGTAAGGTTAATTATTTCCTGTGTTTTCTTGACAGAAGCTAATTTTCTAGGGTTGTATTTTCCCTTCCAGTGTCTTCTGTAATGCTGGATTTGTGTGTAGGTATTGTTGAAATTTGTTTTTGTCATTGAATATCTTGTTTTCTCCGTCTATGAGGACTGAGAGTTTTGCAGGGTATAGTAGCCTGGGTTGACATCTATGTTCTCTTAGGGTCTGCATGATATCTGTCCAGGCCCTTCTGGCTTTCATAGTTTCTGTTGAAAAGTCAGGTGTGATTCTAATGGGTTTGCCATTATATGTTACTTGGCCTTTTTCCCTTGCAGCTTTTAGTATTTTTTCTTTGTTCTGTATACTTCCTGTTTTGATTATTATGTGGCGGGAGGATTTTCTTTTCTGGTCAAATTTGTTGGGTGTTCTGTAGGCCTCATGTATCCTTATTGGCTTCTCCTTTAACTTGGGGAAATTTTCTTCCATGATTTTGTTGAAAATATTTTCTGGGCCTTGGAGAAGGGAGTCTTCTTTTTCCTCTATTCCTATTATTCTCAGGTTTTGTCTTTTCATATTGTCTTGGATTTCTTGGACGGTCTGTGTCAGGAATGTTTTGGATTTAACATTTTCTTTGACAGATACATCAATTTCTTCCATTGTATCTTCTACACCTGAGATTCTTTCTTCCATTTCTTGTATTCTGTTGGTTATGCTTACCTCTGTAGTTCCTGTTTTCTTCCCTAAATTTTTCCTCTCCATTATTTCCTCCATTTGTGTTTTCTTTAATTTTTCTAGTTCTATCTTCAGGTCTTGAGTTGTTTTGTTTACTTCCTTCACCTGTCTGCTTGTATTTTCCTCTTTTTCTTTTAGTTCCTTCAACTCTGTCTCTTTGATTTCTTTCAGTGATTTAATTATTTCTTCTCTGAAGGCCACAAGCTGTTTGGCTGCATCTTCCCGTATTTCTTCACGGATGGCCCTGATTTGCTTGTCTTTATCTTCCTCCATTTATTTACGGATAGCCATGATCTGTTTGGTTTTATCTTCCTCTAATTCTTTACGTATTTTATCTGTTTCCTCTATTATTCTCTTCATCAACATAGATGTAAGGTCATCTTCTTGATTTTCTATTATGCTGCATTGTTCAGGGCTGTTCGCCCCTGGATGGCTGGGTTCTGGAGATGCCATATTGCTCTGTCTTTTGTTGGTTGAGCCTTTACGCTGACCTCTACCCATTGGGCTTATTTAGGTGTTGGCTGTTAGTTTCTGTGCTTCCTGGAGTCCTGAGGTAGGGAGTATCCCCTTAGCCGGAAGATGATTTTTCCTGAAGGAGTCCTTCTCTGCTTTTTGGTTATGGTCACTGTATGGCCAGTGTTTCTCCGGAGTTGCCACTGCTCACCTCAGGTTTATAGCCCTGAGTAGTAGCTGTGGTCTATGTTAGGCAGGGGGGGATCTCCTCTTACCCATAAAATTTCTCAAGACAGCTACCCCACTGCTGGGTTTCTTGTTATAAATTTAGTGTGCTGCTGCTCACCAAATTTCCATGTACAGTCCTCTTGAAGAAACTGCTGATTCCCTAGCTCTGGGGTTTTCTCCCAACAGGGAAACTCAGTCTGTTATCCTGGGGCGCACAGTTCTGTCTGAGAAAGTGGGAGGTGCACTCAGCAAGTCTCTGGGCCAAAGGCTGATTGCTCTGCTCTGGACCTGGAGAATGTGCACCTAGGTTGAGTTGGCGCCTGGGGGCACTGCTCTTGTCTGGAGGCTGGTTGCCTCACTCTGGACCAGAAGCTGTGTGTCTCTGTCTGGGATGGCAGCTATAGGCACCACTCTGGTCCAGACGCTGTGGGTGCAGCCCCCCTGAAGGATCAGGGATTCCTACAGTTTTGGCAGTCCAGCCAGGGACAACTGGCCGATCCCTGGCACAGTATCTGAGGGCTGCTGTAATGGCTCTTCGGCTCCTGCAGGTCCGAAGATGCAGCTGTGTGTCCCAGTGCCCCAGGGGAACGCAACAATGGCGGCAGAGCACAGCACTTCTGCCTGCACTAGAGTCTGCGTGAGTCCAGGAAGTGTTTTGGTGCTGGGTGTCCTAAGCGTTAGAGCTGCTGACCCCCTCCGCTGGGGGTTTCCTCCTGCCAGAGACACGCAGTCTGGTGCCCTGTTGCCCTGGTGTCCACAGTTCTATCTGAGGCGGCGAATCACGCGCACAGGCAGGGCTCTGTGCAGGCAGGCACCTTTGTCCCTCCCGGCTCTGGGTCCGGGCTGGCTCCTGGGGCACCCGCGGAACCCGAGTCTTTTCCTGGGGATGTCTGGGTAACCTGGGGTCGGTCCCAATTGTTTCCTGCTC
>NW_026594428.1:9777316-9778574 GCF_907164565.1 Psammomys obesus | reverse complement strand
GGTGTTGTTTCTCTAATTTCTTTCTCAGCCCTTTTGTCTTTTGTATACAGGAGTGCTACTGATTTTTTTGAGTTAATTTTATATCCGGCCACTTTGCTGAAGGTGTTTATCAGCTGTAGGAGTTCCCTGGTAGAGTTTTTGGGGTCACTCATATATACTATCATATCATCTGCAAATAGTGATAATTTGACTTCTTCCTTTCCCATCTGTATCCCCTTGATCTCCTTCGACTGTCTTATTGCTCTAACAAGGACTTCCAGCACTATGTTGAAGAGATATGGAGAGAGTGGGCAGCCTTGTCTTGTCCCTGATTTCAGTGGGATTGCTTTAAGTTTCTCTCCGTTCAGTTTGATGTTGGCTATAGGCTTGCTGTATATCGCCTTTACTATGTTTAGATATGTGCCTTGTATCCCTGAACTCTCCAATACTTTAAACATGAATGGATGTTGGATTTTGTCAAATGCTTTTTCAGCATCTAGGGAGATTATCATGTGGTTTTTTTCTTTCAGTTTGTTAATATGGTGGATCACATTGATGGATTTCCGTATATTGAACCACCCCTGCATACCTGGGATGAAGCCTACTGTAGTGGATAATAACTTTGATGTGTCCTTGGATTCGGTTTGCAAGTATTTTGTTAAGTATTTTTGCATCAATGTTCATAAGGGAGATTGGCCTGAAATTCTCTTTCTTTGTTGAGTCTTTGTGAGGTTTAGGAACCAAGGTGATTGTGGCTTCATAGAATGAGTTTGGTAATGTTCCTTCTATTTCTATTTTGTGGAATAGTTTGAAGAGAATTGGAGTTAGCTCTTCTTTGAAGGTCTGGTAGAATTCTGCGCTGAAGCCATCTGGTCCTGGGCTGTTTTTGGATGGGAGACTTTTGATGACTGCTTCTATTTCTTTGGGGGATATAGGACTATTTAGTTGATTTACCTGGTCCTGATTCAGCTTTGGTGAGTCAAATCGATCAAGAAAATTGTCCATTTCATTTAGATTTTCAAATTTTGTGGCATATAGACTTTTGAAGTAAGTCCTAATGATTGTTTGGATTTCCTCAGTGTCTGTAGTTATGTCCCCCTTTTCATTTCTGATTTTGTTGATTTGGGTGGTGTCTCTCTGCCTTTTAGTTAGCTTGGCTAAGGGTTTGTCTATCTTGTTGATTTTCTCAAAGAACCAGCTCTTGGTTTCATTGATTCTTTGAATTGTTTTATTTGTTTCTAATTGATTGATTTCAGCCCTGAGTTTGATTATTTCCAGC
>NW_026594428.1:9764871-9777306 GCF_907164565.1 Psammomys obesus | reverse complement strand
TGGTTTAAATTTTATCAATGTTTCTTTTACAAATGTGGGTGCTCTTGTATTTGGGGCATAGATGTTCAGGATTGTGATGTCTTCCTGGTGGAATTTTCCCTTGATGAGTATGAAGTGTCCTTCCTCATCTCTTTTTATTATTTTTGGTTGAAAGTCTATTTTATCAGATATTAGAATGGCTACTCCTGCTTGTTTCTTGGGTCCATTTGCTTGGAAAGTCATCTTCCAACCTTTTACCCTCAGGTAATGTCTATCTTTGTGTCTTAGGTGTGTTTCTTGTATGCAACAGATTGCTGGGTTTTGTTTACGTATCCATTCTGTTAATCTGTGTATTTTTACTGGAGAGTTGAGTCCATTGATGTTGAGAGAGATTAATGACCAGTGGCTGTTAGATCCTTTGATTTTGATGTTGGCTGTGTTCATAAGTTTGTGTGCTTGGTTGCTTTTTGTTTTGCTGTAGTAAGGTTAATTATTTCCTGTGTTTTCTTGACAGAAGCTAATTTTCTAGGGTTGTATTTTCCCTTCCAGTGTCTTCTGTAATGCTGGATTTGTGTGTAGGTATTGTTGAAATTTGTTTTTGTCATTGAATATCTTGTTTTCTCCGTCTATGAGGACTGAGAGTTTTGCAGGGTATAGTAGCCTGGGTTGACATCTATGTTCTCTTAGGGTCTGCATGATATCTGTCCAGGCCCTTCTGGCTTTCATAGTTTCTGTTGAAAAGTCAGGTGTGATTCTAATGGGTTTGCCATTATATGTTACTTGGCCTTTTTCCCTTGCAGCTTTTAGTATTTTTTCTTTGTTCTGTATACTTCCTGTTTTGATTATTATGTGGCGGGAGGATTTTCTTTTCTGGTCAAATTTGTTGGGTGTTCTGTAGGCCTCATGTATCCTTATTGGCTTCTCCTTTAACTTGGGGAAATTTTCTTCCATGATTTTGTTGAAAATATTTTCTGGGCCTTGGAGAAGGGAGTCTTCTTTTTCCTCTATTCCTATTATTCTCAGGTTTTGTCTTTTCATATTGTCTTGGATTTCTTGGACGGTCTGTGTCAGGAATGTTTTGGATTTAACATTTTCTTTGACAGATACATCAATTTCTTCCATTGTATCTTCTACACCTGAGATTCTTTCTTCCATTTCTTGTATTCTGTTGGTTATGCTTACCTCTGTAGTTCCTGTTTTCTTCCCTAAATTTTTCCTCTCCATTATTTCCTCCATTTGTGTTTTCTTTAATTTTTCTAGTTCTATCTTCAGGTCTTGAGTTGTTTTGTTTACTTCCTTCACCTGTCTGCTTGTATTTTCCTCTTTTTCTTTTAGTTCCTTCAACTCTGTCTCTTTGATTTCTTTCAGTGATTTAATTATTTCTTCTCTGAAGGCCACAAGCTGTTTGGCTGCATCTTCCCGTATTTCTTCACGGATGGCCCTGATTTGCTTGTCTTTATCTTCCTCCATTTATTTACGGATAGCCATGATCTGTTTGGTTTTATCTTCCTCTAATTCTTTACGTATTTTATCTGTTTCCTCTATTATTCTCTTCATCAACATAGATGTAAGGTCATCTTCTTGATTTTCTATTATGCTGCATTGTTCAGGGCTGTTCGCCCCTGGATGGCTGGGTTCTGGAGATGCCATATTGCTCTGTCTTTTGTTGGTTGAGCCTTTACGCTGACCTCTACCCATTGGGCTTATTTAGGTGTTGGCTGTTAGTTTCTGTGCTTCCTGGAGTCCTGAGGTAGGGAGTATCCCCTTAGCCGGAAGATGATTTTTCCTGAAGGAGTCCTTCTCTGCTTTTTGGTTATGGTCACTGTATGGCCAGTGTTTCTCCGGAGTTGCCACTGCTCACCTCAGGTTTATAGCCCTGAGTAGTAGCTGTGGTCTATGTTAGGCAGGGGGGGATCTCCTCTTACCCATAAAATTTCTCAAGACAGCTACCCCACTGCTGGGTTTCTTGTTATAAATTTAGTGTGCTGCTGCTCACCAAATTTCCATGTACAGTCCTCTTGAAGAAACTGCTGATTCCCTAGCTCTGGGGTTTTCTCCCAACAGGGAAACTCAGTCTGTTATCCTGGGGCGCACAGTTCTGTCTGAGAAAGTGGGAGGTGCACTCAGCAAGTCTCTGGGCCAAAGGCTGATTGCTCTGCTCTGGACCTGGAGAATGTGCACCTAGGTTGAGTTGGCGCCTGGGGGCACTGCTCTTGTCTGGAGGCTGGTTGCCTCACTCTGGACCAGAAGCTGTGTGTCTCTGTCTGGGATGGCAGCTATAGGCACCACTCTGGTCCAGACGCTGTGGGTGCAGCCCCCCTGAAGGATCAGGGATTCCTACAGTTTTGGCAGTCCAGCCAGGGACAACTGGCCGATCCCTGGCACAGTATCTGAGGGCTGCTGTAATGGCTCTTCGGCTCCTGCAGGTCCGAAGATGCAGCTGTGTGTCCCAGTGCCCCAGGGGAACGCAACAATGGCGGCAGAGCACAGCACTTCTGCCTGCACTAGAGTCTGCGTGAGTCCAGGAAGTGTTTTGGTGCTGGGTGTCCTAAGCGTTAGAGCTGCTGACCCCCTCCGCTGGGGGTTTCCTCCTGCCAGAGACACGCAGTCTGGTGCCCTGTTGCCCTGGTGTCCACAGTTCTATCTGAGGCGGCGAATCACGCGCACAGGCAGGGCTCTGTGCAGGCAGGCACCTTTGTCCCTCCCGGCTCTGGGTCCGGGCTGGCTCCTGGGGCACCCGCGGAACCCGAGTCTTTTCCTGGGGATGTCTGGGTAACCTGGGGTCGGTCCCAATTGTTTCCTGCTCTGTGGGGTTATCTCTCGACTGGGAAATCCAGTCTATGGTGTTGTGGGCCCACAGTTCAGTCTGGGACCGTGACCAGATCGCGCTGGCGGGTAGTTCTGGGCTGGCGACCAAGCGCCTGGCGGAACGGGGATCTCTTCCTCGGTTTAGCAGGGTGAGTTAAAGCTGATTGAATCCCCCACCATAGGGTATCCTCTCACCTGAGAAACACAACCACTTGTGTTTTATGGCCGCGAGTTCTGATTGCTGGTCACTGTGCCAATCCTGCTGTGCTGCTCCTCAGAATGAGAGTCCTCCTGGCGCTGCCATCTTGCCCCGCCTGTTCCCCATTTTTTAAGTGGATTACTTGGTTTGTTGTTTTTCTGCTTCTTTAGTTCTTTATATATACTGGACATTAGCCCTCTGTCAGATAAAGGGTTGGTGAAGATTCTTTCCCAATCTGTAGGCTGTCTATTTGTTTTGATGACAGTGCCCTTTGCTTTACAGAAGCTTTTCAGTTTCATGAGGTCCCATTTATTGATTGTTGCTCTTAGAGCCTGTGCTGTTGGTGTTCTGTTCAGGAAGTTGTCTCCTGTGCCAATGAGTTCTAGGCTGTTCCCCACTTTTTCTTCTAACAGATTTAGAGTATCTGGTTTTATGTTAAGGTCATCAAAACAAAACGCCTACCTACAGATTGGGAAAGAATCTTCACTAACCCTTTATCTGACAGAGGACTAATATCGAGTATATACAAAGAACTAAAGAAGCTGAAAAGCAGCAAACCAAGTAATCCACTTAAAAAATGGGGAACAGAGCTAAACAGAGAATTCTCTGTAGAGGAATATCGAATGGCAGAGAAACACTTAAAGAAATGCTCATCCTCATTAGCCATCAGGGAAATGCAAATCAAAATGACCCTGAGATATCACCTTACACCCATCAGAATGGCCAAAATGAAAAACTCAAGGGACAACACCTGCTGGAGAGGTTGTGGAGAAAGGGGAACCCTCCTCCACTGCTGGTGGGAATGTAAACTGATACAACCACTCTGGAAATCTATCTGGCGCTTTCTAAGACAATTAGGAATAGTGCTTCCTCAAGACGCAGCTATACCACTGCTAGGTATATACCCAAAGTTTGCTCAAGTACACAAAAGAGATATTTGCTCAACCATGTTTATAGCTGCTTTATTTGTAATAGCCAGAACCTGGAAACAACCCAGATGTCCATCTTAAAGCTTTGATTCACAGCTATAGTCCCTTTCCTTCTCTCTGTCTTCTTTGAGCATGACCTGATAATTAAACAAGCCTTCTTTAGTGGTAGTCAGACTGTTTCTTGCTCTGATGTGTTTAGGAAAGCACAGTAGAACCATGAGAAGCACAGCAAACATGGGTGCCACAGCCTTTAACACTGTGTCAGCTGGCTTTGTTAAAGTCAGGAGAGTTCTGGACAACCTGTCTTAGCTTTGAATCACTTCACTATGAGACAGACAAGCTCTTTAACCCATTACATATCCCTGGTTACCTATATGCACTCTCAATCAATCTGTTGGGAGGGTTTACTCACTTTTGAGACTTAAACAAAGCTTCTGTGGGTGTAATGTAAAGCCTATAATTGCCTATTATGTGGTATGTGTGAAACCACTACATATGATGACAGTGATCAGTAGAACTGAAAGCTGTTGGCAACTGCAAGCTAGTTATATGCATGCCATGCTCCCTTTTCTCTCTTTTAGTTATATCAACAGACTCATTTCCATTCTTTTCAGGTGCAGTACTATATTTCATGCTGCTCTTCCAAAGTTGAAATAGAATGCTTTGTAAGAAGATTCTCTCATCAGACATATCGCCTAATTGTGGTTTTATTTTAAAGCAGATTAGCCCAACTACAAGAGTGAAAACTAGAGCCCTAAGGTTCTAGGCATGAGAGTTGCTGAGATTGAAGTTTCCTGGAGAGAAGCTGAAGACTCTGAGACCTAAAGGTGAGAGTTGTAACATTAGGAGGTAACTGAGTTCGGAGGACCCACAAAACGCAAAAAACAAACAAACAAACAAACAAAAAAAACCCTGATTCTCATGTCTCAGAGCTGTAACATAAGGAAGCAGAGAACTAAGATAAAATGCTAGAAGCACTGAGGTGTAACACTAGGGATGGCTGAAGAATTCCAAAGAGCAGTAGAGGCCAGCAAAAAATGCTAATAGGGAAACTGAGGCAAAGGAAGCAAGAGAGACTCTGACAAGGCAAAGGCAACTTACACAAAATAACTACAAGACCTGATCACTAGAGTTTTGGAGAGAGTTGCCAATTTGGTTCAACAGCTGGAGATCCTGACACCTGGGCTCAGAAGTTGGAACACTACTCACTGCTAACCAATGAGAGTTCATGTGACATAACTCTCAAACACCAGTTGGAAAATGTTGGCGACCTAAGCATTAATTCTCACAGATCAAAGCTCTAAGTCTCTGCATTTAAAATTCTACTTGGGATCTCTGAGTTCCTCACTACAACAGGATCCTTGCTGACCATAATTTCTCTGTAGTTAGAGCACAAGTTCACCCAAGGAGCTGATCAGTAATGATTACTGAAAAAGACAGAATTCCAAATAAATAAATAAATAAATAAATAAATAAATAAATAAATAAATAAATAAATGGACATCGTTTTTTTGAAGATTTAAGTAATGTCATATGAAGACCATCTGAACATAAGACACGTTATTAAGGTCCCTTGAGTATTATAGGAAATCATTTGTGCATTATTATAGTATTGGAGCAGATAACGAAAATGTGAGAATAAAAGAAAATGTGGCTGGAGTAGAATGTGTGCAAGGAGAGGAGAGTAAAATAAAAGTCAATGTAAGTCAGGCTGGGAAATGCACACTGTGTATTTGCTCTCGCATTTGGGTTGTAGAAGAAACAAAACCATTTAACACAGTGGAGATTATTTAGGAGGATGGAGACCAAAGTGAGCAAAGAACACAGGAATGTGATGGGTGTGAAAACAGTACCAAAATTATTACATTCATGACTAAAAATGTCAAAATTAAAGCATTTATTTTGTAGAAGCTATATGTGTTATTCATATATATATATATATATATATATATATATATATATGTTAATATATTAAAGGAGAATTTATAATGATAACAAGGAAACCCTGTATTTCTCTAAGGATAAGTCTCCTCCATCCACTGTAGGATTCACTGAGTGTTGTTTTTCTGTTTTATTATTGTTTTAAAGGAAAAAGAGATAGTTTAGTCTGAAGACAAGTATAAGCAATGATGGCTCAGAACAAATTTAGTTTACCCTGAATTCTGTGTTTCAATGTGCAAGTTGCTTTGTGGTTTATTTTTATAACAAGAGAACAAAGAGTCATAAATCAAGATACATTTCTGTTTTTATAATTTTTATTTTTTATATTAATTACAGGTTATTTACTTTGTATCCCAGCTGTAGCCTCCTCTTTCTTTCCCTCCCAATCCCATCCTCCCTTTCTCATCTCCTCCCTGCCCATTTCTAAGTCCAATGATAGTGGAGGTCCTCCTCCCCTTCCATCTGATCCTAGCTTATCAGGTATATTCAGGACTGGCTGCAATGTCTTTATCTGTGGCCTAGCAAAGCTGCTCCTCCCTTGGGTGTGGGGGGAGGTCAAAGAGCCAGCCATTGAGTGTATGTCAGAAATGGTCCTTGTTCCCCTTACTAGGGAATCCATTTGGATACTGAGCTACCATGGGCTACATCCAAGCTGGGGTTCTAGGTTATATCCATACATGGTCCTTGATTGGAGAATATATCAGGGCACAGGGTTCTTCTATGAGACCATTTCTCAGGTGTGTTTCTAATGTGTTGTTGGAAACATTATGCAGGTAGTTAAAGTAAGTAGACAAACTTCTGATAAAATCCACCTGATCACAATTTAATTCTTCAATTGCTAGAAGCTAGTGTTTTTGTTGTTGTTGTTGTTATTGTTCTTGTTTTTAGTTAAAGGTGTTCCAGAAATTTTTATTAGTCTGAGGATTTTAGGTTGGAACTACAGGTGAGCAAGCAATGGTTCTTTAGAAAGATAAGGATAACCCAGGATAAATTATAATTAGGGTTCAGACCGGCAACATTCACACCTCTCTACATTCATTGAATTTATAAACAGTCTGTCCACATTACAGAACTTTCCATGGACAGTGCAGCTTTTTTTCAGGGAACTTTCTTCTATCATTCACATTATAAAAAAAATGTATTAAGCAAGATCTCATGTAGATCAGACTGGGTTTGACCTTGCCTTGTTGCTAACGATGACCTTCAACTTTTGATCTACTGGTGCTTAATATATTTTTAAAATGAAACTTCATGTGAAGTGAAGATATTTGCTGATAAAAGGGTCAACACAATTTTCTGATAGATGGCCTACTTAAAGGGATTACTAGAAATTACTTTTTTTTGGTGTTGGCATTATTTAATTTTGGCTTATATAATTAGAACAATGGTCTTTCTGATAACTGGGATGATGTAGAATGAGAAAAAATATATGAATAACAAGAACATTAATAGATCAGAGACATATACCAAAAATTGCACCTACAAATTTATTTGAAACAGTACTATCTCAAGGATATTAAACACTGAATTTAAAATAATAAATGGAACTATTTATATTAATGATAACCAGCACTGAAAAAATTGTCAGTTTAGAAAAAGATGTTGATGTGTTTTCAAAGAAAAGTTTCAAAAAAACTAATGGAAGAAGAATCCAATAAAAACGTACTTTTAGTTATCTTATGAATGCCAATCAAGTTTTCTTTGAACCAAACTTCAACATAGGCAATGCTGAAAAATGCAAAGAAGACAAAAAGTTGGATTAAGACAAAGTGGTACAGGTATCATTGTTACTGAATCACAATGAATTTTTCACATGAAAAATGTTCCTATTGCGGTATAGAAGTATTTAAGAAAATAGCATTTGTTGATTGTTTGTTTTTTCCAGAAAAGGTTTTTCTGTGTATCCCTGGATGCCTGGCTGTCTTGCTTTGTAGACCAGGCTGGCCTGAGCTCAGAATTTTCTCTGTCCCTGCCTCCCGAGTGCTGAGATTAAAGGCATGCACCACTATCTCTCTGCAAAGAAAATAATATTTTAATATGTTAAAACATAATGTTAAAAAAAAAAAAGCTAAAGAAGCTAAACAAAAAGGAGAACCCCAGGGAAGATTCCTGATCCTCATTCAAATAGGCAAAGAGGATAGACATGGAAGTAGGAGAAGACAAAGTCAGGGGGAGCCTTCCATAAAGGACCTCTGAAAGACTCTATCCACCAGGGTATCAAAGGAGATACTAAGACCCATAAGCAAACTTTGGGCAGAGTGCCAGAATTCTGATAGAAGAAGAAGGAGATAGAAAAACCTGGAGAGGACAAGATTCCCACAAAGAGAATAACAAAGCCAAAAAAACTTGGGCCTAAGAGGGCCCTCAAAGACTGATACTCCAACTAAGGACCATGGATGGACCATGGATGGAGGGGACCTAGACCCCTGTTCAGGGGAGCCCATCGGCTGCTCAGTTTCCAAGTGGGTTCCCTAGAAGGGGTACAGGGACTGTCTCTGACATGAACTCAGTGGTTGGTTCTTTGTTCACCTCCCACTGTGTGTTTCAGCCTTGCCAGGAAATAGAGGAAGATGATGCAGCTAGCCTTGATAAGACCTGATAAGCTAAGATCAGATAGAAGGGAAGGAGGTCCTCTCCTATCAGGGGACTAGGAAAGAGGGTGCGACTGGAAGGAGAAAAGGTGCTGCAGCAAGGACACAAAGTAAATAAATTGTAATAAATAAATATATTAATTTAATTTAATTTAATTTAAAAACCAATAAAAAAGCTATCAGAATAAAGCACACATTTGTTACATTTAACAAATCCCTCTCTAGGAAGGAATCAAGACCTCATAATAGAAACAGGGAGAAGTTACTGTGCTTATTGTCTTACTGGTTTGTTGTTAAAGGAGTTAGATATATCTGACTTAAGAGTAAGAAGTACAAAGTTCAACCTGTCAAGCTCTTGTGGGTTCATGCAGACTTTTTACAGTAAATCCTGTAAGATCAGCCCCTACCAAGCACAGATGATTTATCGGAAAACTTTGGGCTCAGCTCTCTATGCAGCTCATATATAAAACATGTCAACTGTGTTGTTCTGTGTTAACTCTATTACGCAATTTCACATTGTACTCATAGGGATTTCAATGATTATAACACAGGTATATACAATATGATTTGTTCATTATGGCTTTTTTTCATCTTTTTGTTCTTTTTTATTTTATTTTTATTAATTACACTTTATTCATTTTGTATCCCCCCATAAGCCTCTCCCTCCTCCCCTCCCGATCCCACCCTCCCTCCTGTTTCTGCATGCATGCCCCTCCCCAAGTCCACTGATAGGGGAGGTTCTCCTCTCCTTTCTGATCTTAGTCTATCAGATCATATCAGGAGTGGTTGCATTGTCCTCTACTGTGGCCTGATAAGGCTGCTCCCCCCTCAGGGGGAGGTGATCAAAGAGCAGGCCAATCAGATTATGTCAGAGGCAGTCCCTCTTCCCATTACTAAGTAACCCACTTGGACACTGACCTGCCATGGAGCTTAATTCCTTCTATGTAGCTTATTTAGCATGAATACTCCATTCTCTGAGACTAAACAGTCTTAAAATTACATATATTCATGAAAGAAAAACAGACAAAATAAAGAAAGCTGCTAAAACTAGAAATTTATAGAGTCTATGAGTCACATTGAGTTACACTATGACATATCCCTGACTTTTTTAGTTTACAGTGGGGGTCCCCTGAGTGTACTCAGGGACTGTCCACTGCATTCCTATCTTTATGTGAAAAAAAGTAAAAATAAATGAGAAGTAGATATAGTAAGCTAAAATGCAGAATCATCATATCATTTCCTAATAGTTAGCAGTTAACTAGAGGGGATCCATCCCCTCCTCCCCTTCTATCTGATCCTAGTCTATCAGTTCCCATCAGGACTGGCTGTATTGCCTTACTCTGTGGCATGGGTAGAGGAAAGGGAGAGAGGATGGGAATGGGAGGGAATGGAGAGGGGACTACAGTTGGGATACAAAGTAAATAAACTCTAATTAATAAAAAATACACAAATTTAAAAAGTTAACCATAAAAAATTTTAAAATAAGGTAAAGAACTGAAAACTATCCATTTTAATTTTTACTAGGTTTCTGAATTCTCTCTGCCAACTACTCAGTACAGCAATGTCTTTGGGTAGAAAACACAGATACATGTAATAAAATCTATGGTTGTGTTTTGATTTTCTTTTGTGAAATGTGATTACATTAACACACATTTCCTTAAAATGTTATAAAAACATGCCTGAGCTTTAGTAAGTACTTGTAAATTATTTCCTGTAATACTAACATTTTAATGTACTTTTATGGTCTGTAACCAGCATTCTCAGTGATACGGCTCCTGATAAATTGCCCACACTCCAGAAGCTAGACCTCACCATGCACCAATGGAAGAGTGGATATGAAAAATATATTGTACTATTGTATGACTTACCAAAGAATAGAAAAGTAGGAAGATGATTACAGAAATAACAGAAATCTATTTGGCACTTATTATTGAAGATTCCGTTACTAAAAATTTATATAATTGTTTGCATTGCATTCAAATTGTTGACCATAATATATAATTATAATATATTAATTATGTAACTACCGAGATTGGTTCCATTAGCATCATCCTCTTGACTTTTATTTGATAAATTTGTTTTAGCAATGTACAGCAAACAGTGCTATGAGAAAAAATTTATAAGAAGATAATGTAACAGACACAAAGGATGTACCTCAAAATGAATGCTGAAGAAATTCAGAAAAGGCTCCTAAGAACTCCAGTATAATGGAGGAAGAAACCACTATCAGTGGACTAGGGGAGGGACATAGTGGGGGAAGAAGAATGGAGGGTGGGACCAGGAGGAGATGAGGAAGGAAACTTCAGCCAGGATGCAAAGTGAATAAATTGTAATTAATAATAATAAGAAAAAGAATAAAGAAAAGAAATAAAACAATAGAGCAAGAAACATCTGATGACCTCCAAGAAAGGGCATCCTCTGGGCTAATGGGGCTGCTTTATTCATGAACTCAGTGATTGTTATAGCACGCACCAGACCTGAGTAACCCAAGCCAGACCAAATCCCAGAATAGGAATTTAATGGGGCAAAGTTGTAATTTTAGGTGAGGAGCTGTTGGGAATTATTAGGACTAAAATATAATAATAATAATAATACTGTAACAGCGGTATGTAGAAAGCAAGCAGGTAAGGACATTGAAAAATACTGCAGGCAATAAATCTGGTATTTTCCAGTCATATGCATGCTTATGTCTTCAGGGAAAATGTTGAAGAAAAGAGTTTATGTAAAAAATGGGTGAAAAGTAGTCAAATAGCAAGATATAAATCAAAGTATATGTCATGAAAAGATGATTATTATTTATGCTGAAAGAAGAAGGAAAGAGGTGAAGGTAAATTATTTTTAATCAATTAATTTTTTATTTATTACAATTTATTCACTTTAAATACCAGCTGTAGCCCCCTTCCTCATCCCCTCCCATTCCCATCCTCTCTCCCTCTTCTCCACCCATGTCCCTCCTCTAGTCTACTGATAGGGAGGTCCTCCTCTCCTTACATCTGATCATAGCCTATCAGGTTTCATCAGGATTGAATGCATTGTCTTCCTCTGTGGCCTTGTAAGGCTGTTCCCCCACCGCCCCCCAAGGGAGAGGTGATCAAAGAGCCATCCTCTGAGTTCATGTCAGAGACAGTCTCTGCTCCTCTTACTAGGGAACCCACTTGGAGACTGAGCTGCCTTGGGCTACATCTGTGCATGGGTTATAGGTTATCTCCATGTATGGTCCTTGGCTGGAATTTCAGTCTCACACAGAGAAACTGCTGGAGATAAAAAAAAAAAAACTAGCAAAGAGATCAGAAACCACAGAGGTAAGCATCACCAACAGAATTCAAGATATGGAGGAGAGAATATTGTGTGCTGGGAACACAACTGAAGAAATCAATACATCTCTCAAAAAAAGCATAAAATCAGAAAAGGTCCTGAAAAAACATCCAACAAATCAATGACACCATGACAAGACAAAACCTAAGAATAATAGGAATAGATGAAAAAAATTCCAGGCTCCAAGTTCTGAAACATATTTTCAAGAAAATCATAGAAGAAAACTTCCCAGCTTTGAAGATAAATTATTAGAATAAAACACCTACAGGTTTATTCCTTGAGAATTTCATACATTGTATTTTATTATACTTGCCCTTCCTCTTATAAGACTCACCAAGTTTGACTCTCTTCCCTTCCCTCTGAAATTTGTCCATTTTTTTCTACATCGTGACCAGTTTGTGCTTCCCAAATTTTGCTCGTGTGACTTTACACTGGAATATGTCAATTTATGGCAACACTCTTGAAGAAAACTAAGCATTCATCTTCCAGCATCTCATAATTTCAATAACTCCTTAGCTAGGGGAGGAACTGTGTGCCCAGCTCCACTCTCCATGGAGGTGAAATAACTCAAGACCACAAAGATGTAGACTGCCCCACTCTCCTCATACACAAATTGACAATAAATAAATAAATAAATAAATAAATAAATAAATAAATAAATAAATAAATAAAT
>NW_026594428.1:9619228-9764861 GCF_907164565.1 Psammomys obesus | reverse complement strand
AATAAATAAATAAATAAATAAATAAATAAATAAATAAATAAATAAATGGAATCAACCTTTTTGAAAAGAATGCCTGCACATAGTAAGCACATAAAAAAAATCAATGTCAGCCACCAACATGAAAATGCACATCAGTGTTATGATTATATCACCCCACTGCACAGAGGGCAGTAAACTTCAAACAGACTGAAGATAGCAAAAGTTTGGAGGAATGCAGAGAATGCTGAAACTTTAAATGAACCCTGGCACATAATAACAGGATTGTTATTATTTCTGTAAATAGACAGTGCTAAGAACTTTGCTCAGCATTTTAAAATGAAAGCCACTACAGGGTCTAGCAATCTTACTATGTGACTATACATTAAAAAAATAATGTAATAATTTTGTAAATGGACTGTATACTTCAGTTAATTGCTGTGTTTGTTTATTGTCTATTCACAATTGACAAGAACCAGAAACACTCTAAGTTTCTATCAGCTGATGAGTATGCGAAGCTAGTCTGATTCACAAACAGAATGGCTCACTGGTCAGGCATAAAATGTAGTCAGGTCAGTTGAGAAAATATTAATGGAACGTCAGCTGATTATGTTACTTGAAATAACACAGTAAACATAAAGATAAACATAATTAATAAAAGATGATCATCATGTGAGGACTCTGAACAAAGAAAGAACTCATATTTATAATACTATGGTTACATTTGGTTGTGAAGAAATTCTAAAATGTTAAAATTTGCTAATGGATATAAGTTACAGACAGGAGCAAACATTTTTTAGTTCTTGTGTGTGTTTGCATGCTATAGTGAGCACAGTGATGTGTTATACTGTTTATTCAAAAACACTGAAAGGGCTTTCAGTACCTTCACCAGAAGACAGGAAAAAATATATTTGAGAAAAAAAAATTACCTCTATCAGCACATTGTATACTTTAAAATGTATGAAAACATCATATGATATATGCAATTAGTACAAAAGTGTAAGTTTTTATAACCTTTTGAATATATATTTAAATTGTTTTCCAGGCATGGTGCAACATTTTTGCAATACAGTCACGTCAGAGTCTGAGGCAGGAGGATTACTTATTTGAATCTATGCTAGTACACATAAGAAAATCCTAATTCAGCCCAGTGTTGTGGCATTAACCTGTAATCCAAGCACTTGGGGAGGCAGAAACAAGGGGATCTCTGTGAGTTTGATTCCATCCTAGTCTACAAATTGAGTCCAGGGCAGTCAAAGGTTACCAAAAAAAAAAAAAGGTATCCTTTTTTTAAAATTTTTATATTAATTGCAGTTTATTCACTTTGAAACCTTGTCTTAGATAAAAAGAGAAAGAAAGAAAGGAAAATCTTAACTCATGAATTAAGCACCCCCTACACACACACTCACGTGCACAATCACACACACAGACAACATGGAGAGAAGAGAGAGAATGGTCAGTTTTTTAAAACTTAAAAAAAAATAGTTTTGTATTTCTGAAGAAAATATTTTAATGTCCAAATCATCAGCTGCAGCAATTGTAGAATTTAGAATTCTCGTCACTTAGGAAACTGGCCCTTTAAAAGGGTTCATGGAGGCACACTAGCACCTGAGCTAAAATAAGCATTAAAATTTGTTAAGGGATAACATATGCCTATTGTTAAGATTGGGAATAAAATCTAGACCTCCTTCCCTTCACTAGGTTTGAGGCAAAAGCCAGTAGCTTTAAAGTCCCATTACTATATTTAAGTCAATATTTCTTTTCTCAAGCACATAGGAAACGAACTCTCTGCATATCTCCTGTGTAGAGGCAGTGGAAATTGGACACATTCTGCTAATTAAGTGTCACATTGGTTATCTCTTGTATTCAAGCTTCCTTCCTGCATATTTGAAACAAACCTTTCAAACTGCAGGGAAAGTGACAACAAGCCCCAGAGCAGCACTCTGTGTTTGAGAGAATCAGTTATCCTGGTGTCTCTGGCAGCAAAATCAATTCATGTACTCTGTCACTCTTAGAAAGAACTCCCTAACATGCTGTCAGCAGTAAATTCTACAGGATATCCCCGAAGTCAATTGCTCCTTCTATTTGGGATTAAGATAAAAGCAAATTGATCCTTCTCATACATAGAGGGAGCACGAGAGAAGATACAATTTCAGTCTCCTCGTTTTTTTCCCCCTGACTGAGAGATTTCTCTTGCCTCTCAAATGTAAAGTCCTCAGTAATTGAAATTCTTGCTGTGACATATACTTAGGCATAACCAACAGGAATGCAATTTTTATGCTAGTTACCTTCCATGATAGAAAGAAAGAAATGTATTTTGACTGACTTATTCTGCACACATAAAAAAGAATAAGGTAACCCTTTGCAATGACATGTTATACAGGTCAGAACGCCACAGACATCATCCAAAAACCAGCGGTAATAGCAATTGTGTGTTCATTTTACTTAAATCGAGTAAATTCAGAATTGGCACTAGAAATCTCTTCATATATTGTTTTTATAAAATATATTCTTATAGTAGCAGAGAACACTATAAAATTCAAACAGGTGATTGCATAGTCCGAAGCTGGTGATGCTCACATTCAAACAGATTTATTGATTCTTGTTCTAGAGAACACATTGGCAGCATTGATAAAATTTACAACTGTCTTCATTTTTCTTTCTTTTTTGAGTGGCATATAGGTAGATGCAGTTCAATTATTTCAAGTAAATTTGAATATGCTGCAGGTGTAGACGTATATACAATATCAGCTAAAATAATCAAACATTTCCAAAGAAGGGAAGGTACAATTAGATGTTACATTCTAAAAAAGTTTTTAAACTGTATTATTCTGGGTATTTGTTATGTCTGTTAGCTTCTTTTTGGTGGGACTCTCAATAGGGGGAACAGGTTTATCTCTGACCCTTTTGTCTGTTCTTGAGACTTTTCCTTCTTTTGTGTTGCCATTGCCAGCCTCAGTATGAAGGCCTTTCGACTTCTTTGATTGTATCTTGTTTTGTTTGGTTGTTGTCTCTTGGAAGACTACTTTTCTGAAGAGAAACTAAACTGGACTAGATCTTGGGAAGAGGGTTTGTGAGAGGGCAGCTGGGAGGAGTGGAGAAAGGGGAAACTGGGGTTGAAATTTTTTATTATTATTTTTAATTTTTTGATTATTGCAATTTATTCATTTTTTTATCCCAGCTGTAGCCCACTCCCTCATTCCCTTCTAATCCCAACCATCCTCCCTCTTCTCCTCCCATGCCCCTCCCTAATTTCACTGACAGGGGAAGTCCTCCTCCCCCTCCATCTGACTCTAGCCTATCAGGTCTCATCAGGACTGGCTGCATTTCTTCCTCTGTGGCCTGGTATACTTGCACTCCCCCCAGGGGGAGGTGATCAAAGAGCCAGCCACTGAGTTCATGTCAGAGACATCCCTGCTCCCCTTACTAGAGAACCCACTTGGACACTGAGCTTTCAATGGGCTACATCTGAGCCTTTTTGAATAGAAAAATAACATAATGTAGATGGTGGTAAAACTCACTTATTTTTGCAAGTACCCAATGTATATGATGTATGATCTTCTCTCTCTTTCTCTCTGTGTGTGTTTGTCTGTCAGTCTTTCTATCTCTCTGTCTCTCAGTCTCTCTGTATGTGTATGACCAAGTATATATTTTCAGATAAAATCAAATTGTACCTCAGAGTCTTTCTTAAATAATAAGAATGATCTTCATCATATTTAAGAAAAATACTTTGGTTTGAATCAGGAGTAGATTTCTCAGTGATATTTTAAAATAAAGTAAAATAAAATGATTCTACATGTTTAGTGACATAATATTAAATAAAAATTATTGAAGTTTGGAGAATTAGCATAGTCACAGGATACTTCAATCAGACTGAGAGAGAGGGAAAAGTCAGAACATTATCATCTGAGTCCATGCAGGTTTTGAGTGCATTAATATTATCAATTCTTAGTATATTAAAAACTAATGAAAGATGTAAGCTTTGTGTCCTGGAAATTTTCTCCTCATTTAAGAGCCCTCACACAGTAGTATTTCTGCTTCCTAACATGTGAGATCACAGGACCAAGCAGCCTTTGAAATTGAGGAAGCCATCTTTCACCAGATTCTAATATCACCATCCACTTGATTTTGGACTTCCTGAAAATATAAAAACTTCTCTTGCTATTGAAAGCTTTTTCTTACTCAGTTCCAGAGGGTTTGTGAGAGCAACAAACATGAATTAAGCTGTGCATAGCACTGGTTCTTCTCAAATTTCCTTCTCAATTTGTTGATGCTACTGCAGTCAAGTCACAAACATTCTAGTGTATGTGAACTGGCTATGTGACACTCATATATTCTCTTGCTCAAATATAGACATAAATATTGCTTTTCAGGCTTTTACGTGGTTTTATGATCGCTTTCAACTCCTGGAGGTAGCTATAGAGGACAGGTGACATTTTATCTTATTAGCTCCATTTCTTCATGTACAATAATATTCTGACCATGGGTTATAAGGGTTCCTCAGAACAAAAGGTTAAGAAATCAGACCTCCGAACTGACAGGTGTTCACATTTTCCCACTAAAAACATGTTTGAGTTAAATGGCTCCTACTTAGTTTTTGTTGGTTAAGAAGGATACATGTTAACAAAATAACATATAAAAGACAGGGAAAAGGGCTGAATAAACAACAAAATAATATTGAAACCAGATGAGAAAGCGGGTGGGGGGAGTAATATAAGTGTGACCACAATTTCATACACCGAAGTGCATAAAATAGCCAAAAACAAAAGCAAAATAAGTACATTATCACGTATTTAAAGACTGTAGTTAATTTGTAAACTAAGTGATAAACTCCAGTTCTGATTCATAACAGTTCCTCCTGACTACATTTCCATTCCAAAGCCAGCGATACCTCTACGTTTGAATGCAGATCCCTAAGGAAAATGGGATCTCTGTCAGCCAGCTGTGGCTGTCACCAGGGTGCTGCAACTTTGGCTCAGCCACTGCTGACAAGATTAATTTAGTAGGGGTGATGCTTTGTGAAGCACATTCTTTTATCCTAACTATCAATTTGTCTGAAGTATAAAAACCAAATAGATAATGTGTGAAAGGACTGTTTGAAAAATTACCTTTTGAAAGAGTATACATATGCAAGTCTATGCAATTTCTAGGTACTTTTTTATTTAATAAAGTAAGCACTTGATCAGTATAGTTTAAAGAATAAGAAAATAGCATGAGTATATAAAAAACAACATAGGGTCTTAAATTTTGGATCTGAAGGTAATCAGGGCTGTTTCTGTGATTCCGTGAATGGACAGTTGATTTTCAGAGTTTCTGCAGCCATAATTGAAGCTTGTAATCATTTGACCTTCAGATAGAGACCAAGTTAGTCAACCTATTCAAGAGCACTTTAAATGTTATTTCTTCTTCTGCTGCTGCTTCTGTTTCTTTTCTTCTTCTGTGAATTAACAGAAATTTAAAACGCAGGAAACATGAACCACAGACAATCCTTCTGCTTTTGGCTTGGAGCGAAGGGTAACCTTGCCAGGGAGAAGGATCTGGGAGCAGCCTTCCAGAATATCCCATGATCTATGC
Organism: Psammomys obesus; assembly: GCF_907164565.1. Lineage (NCBI taxonomy): Eukaryota > Metazoa > Chordata > Mammalia > Rodentia > Muridae > Psammomys > Psammomys obesus. The sequence continues at coordinate 9,759,311 of NW_026594428.1, read as the reverse complement.
TCAGTTCTACCAAGCTAGTTTGGCACTAGAGCTCTGCGCTTGTATGACTCTGGTTTTAAAGCAGGGAGGAGACCAGGGAGGGAGTGTGGGGTTGGGGAGGGAATGAGGGAGCGGGATACAGCTGGGACACAGAGTTAACAAAATGTAACTAAAAATAAAAATAAAATAAAATAAAATAATAATAAAAAAATATGCCACCCAACAAAAAAATAAAAAAGAAAGAAAGAAAGAAAGAAAGAAAGAAATAAAGAAAGAAAGAAAGAAAGAAAGAAAGTGGGTGGTTCCCAGAATTTTCAAGTAAAATCCAGCCAGCTAGAAGAGGAGGAGGACTTCCACTATCACTGGACAAAAGGACAGGCAAAGGGGTAGAAGAGGATATGGACAAGATGAAGGAGTGGGCAAAAGCCAGAATTCAAAGCGAATAAATTGTGGAGCTCCTGTCCTCTCCAGGTCTTACTAACTCCCCATTCTTTCATATGATTCCCTGCACTCTGCCTAAGGTTTGGTTATGAGTCTCAGCATCTGCTTTGATACACTGCTAGGTAGAGTCTTTCAGAGGCCCTCTGCAGTAGGCTCCTGTCCAGTTTCTAGTTTTCTCATACTTCCATTTGTCTTTCTAAGTGAGGATTGATCATCTTACCCCAGGTTGTCTTTCTTGTTTATCTTCTTTATATGTACATATTTTAGTATATTTATCTTACCTTATATGTCTAGTATCCACTTATAAGTGAGCATATACCATGTGTGTCTTTCTCCTTCTGGGAAACCTCACTGATCTTTTCTAGATCCCACCATTTGCCTAAAAATTTCATGATTTCCTTGTTTTTAATTGCTGAGTAGTATTCCATTGTGTAAAAGTACCACAATTTCTGTATCCATTCCTCCATTGAGGGACATCTGGGTTGATTCCAGGTTCTGGCTATTATGAATAAAGCTGCTAAAACATGGTTGAGCAAATGTCCTTGTTATATACTTGAGCTTCTTTTTTACATATGCCTAGGAGTGGAATAACTGGATCTTGAAGTAGCACTATTCCTAATTGTCTGAGAAACCACCAGATTGATTTCCAAAGCAGTTATACAAGGCCACCAACAATGGAGGATTGTTCCCCTTTCTCCACAACCTCACCAGCATATGTTGGAATATGAGTTTTTTATCTTAGCCATTCTGATGGATGTAAGATGGAATCTCATGAGTTGTTTTTTTGTTTTGACGATTTTTTTATTTTTTAAATATTTTTTATTAATCACACTTTATTCATTTTGTATCCCCCCATAAGCCCCTCCCTCCTCCCCTGCCGATCCCACCCTCCCTCCCCTTTCTGCATGCATGGCACTCCCCAAGTCCACTGATAGGGGAGGTTCTCCTCTTCTTTCTGATCTTAGTCTATCAGTTCTCATCAAAATTGGCTGTATTGTCCTCTTCTGTGACCTGGTAAGGCTGCTCCTCCTCATGGGGAGGTGATCAAAGAGCAGGCCAATCAGATTATGTCAGAGGCAGTCCCTCTTCCCATTACTATGGAACCCACTTGGACACTGAACTGCCATGGGCTACATCTGTACAGGAGTTCTAGGTTATCTCTACGAATAGTCCTTGGTTGGAGTATGAGTCTCTGGGAAGTTCCCTGTGTTCAAATTATCTTGTTCTGTTGCTCTCCTTGTGGAGTTCCCATCCCCTCCAGCTCTTACTATTTCCCACTTCTTATGTAGAATTCCATTCACTCTGCCCATCAGTTGGCCATCAGGCTCAGCATCTGCTTTGACAGTCTATACTGCAGAGGCTTTCAGAGGCCCTCTGTGGCAGGTTCTGAGGTTGTTTCCTATTTTCTTTTTCTTCTGATGTCCATCCTCTTTGCCTTTCAGGATGGGGATTGAACATTTTAGTTAGGGTCCTCTCTTTTGCTTAGTTTGTTTAGATGTACAGATTTTAGTGGGTTTATTCTATGTTGTATGTTTATATGAGTGAGTATATACCATGCATGTCTTTTTGCTTCTGGGACAACTCACTCAAGATGATCCTTTCCAGGTCCCACCATTTACCTGCAAATTTCATGATTTCCTTATTTTTCATTGCTGAGTAATACTCCATTGTATAGATGTACCACAGTTTCTGCATCCATTCTTCAGTTGAGGGGCATCTGAGTTGTTTCCAGCTTCTGGCTATTACAAATAAAGCTGCTACAAACATGGTTGAGCAAATGTCCTTTTTGTGTACTTGCGCCTCTTTTGGGTATATGCCTAGGAGTGGTATGGCTGGATCTTGAGGAAGCGCTATTCCTTAGAAAGCGCCAGATTGATTTCCAGAGTGGTTGTACAAGTTTACATTCCCACCAGCAGTGGAGAAGGGTTCCCCTTTCTCCACAACCTCTCCAGCATGTGTTGTCCCTTGAGTTTTTCATCTTGGCCATTCTGATGGGTGTAAGGTGAAATCTCAGGGTTGTTTTGATTGCATTTCCCTAATGGCTAATGAGGTTGGGCATTTCTTTAAGTGCTTCTCTGCCATTCGATATTCCTCTACAGAGATTTCTCTCTTTAGCTCTGTTCTCCATTTTTTAAGTGGATTACTTGGTTTGTTGCTTTTCAGCTTGTTTAGTTCTTTATAGATATTGGATATGAGTCCTCTGTAAGATAAAGGGTTGGTGATGATTCTTTCCCAATCTGTAGGCAGTCGCTTTGTTTTGATGACTGTGTCCTTTGCTTTACAGAAGTTTTTCAATGTCATGAGGTCCCATTTATTGATTGTTGCTCTTAGAGCCTGTGCTGTTGGTGTTCTGTTCAGGAAGTTTTCTCTTGTGCCAATGAGTTCTAAGGTATTCCCCACTTTTTTTTTCTAGGCGATTTAATGTGTCTGGTTTTATGTTGAGGTCTTTGATCCACTTGGATTTCACTTTTGTGCAGGGTGATAAGTATGGATCTATTTTCATTTTTCTACATGTAGACATCCAGTTGGACCAGCACCATTTGTTGAAGATGCTATCTTTTTTTCATTGTATGGTTTTAGCATATTTGTCAAAAATCAGGTGTCCGTAAGTGTGTGGGTTTATTTCTGGGTCTTCTGTTCGATTCCATTGTTCCACCATTCTGTTTCTATGCCAGTACCATGCAGTTTTTATAACTGTTGCTTTATAGTACAGCTTGAGATCAGGGATGGAGATACCTCCAGAAGATCTTTTATTGTAGAGGATTGTTTTAGCAATTCTCGGTTTCGTGTTATTCCATAAGAAGTTGAGAAATTTTCTTTCCAGGTCTGTAAAGAATTGTGTTGGCAATTTGATCGGAATTGCATTAAATCTGTAGATTGCTTTTGGTAAGATGGCCATTTTTACTATGTTAATCCTGCCAAGCCATGAGCATGGAAGATCTTTCCATCTTCTCATATTTTCCTCTAATTCATTCTTCAGAGACTTGAAATTTTTTTTATACAAGTCTTTGACTTGCTTGTTTAAGGTTATACCAAGGTACTTTATGTCATTTGTGGCTATTGTGAATGGTGTTGTTTCTCTAATTTCTTTCTCAGCCCTTTTGTCTTTTGTATACAAGAGTGCTACTGATTTTTTTTTGAGTGAATTTTGTATCCGGCCACTTTGCTGAAGGTGTTTATCAGCTGTAGGAGTTCCCTGGTAGAGTTTTTGGGGTCACTCATGTATACTATCATATCCTCTGCAAATAGTGATAATTTGCCTTCTTCCTTTCCCATCTGTATCCCCTTGATCTCCTTCAACTGTCTTATTGCTCTAGCAAGGACTTCCAGCACTATGTTGAAGAGATATGGAGAGAGTGGGCAGCCTTGTCTTGTCCCTGATTTCAGTGGGATTGCTTTAAGTTTCTCTCCGTTCAGTTTGATGTTGGCTATAGGCTTGCTGTATATTGCCTTTACTATGTTTAGATATGTGCCTTGTATCCTGATATCTCCAGTACTTTAAACATGAATGGATGTTGGATTTTGTCAAATGCTTTTTCAGCATCTAGGGAGATTATCATGTGGTTTTTTTTTTTCTTTCAGTTTGATAATATGGTGGATCACATTGATGGATTTCCGTATATTGAACCACCCCTGCATACCTGGGATGAAGCCTACTGTAGTGGATAATAACTTTGATGTGTTCTTGGATTCGGTTTGCAAGTATTTTGTTAAGTATTTTTGCATCAATGTTCATAAGGGAGATTGGCCTGAAATTCTCTTTCTTTGTTGAGTCTTTGTGAGGTTTAGGTACCAAGGTGACTGTGGCTTCATATAATGAGTTTGGTAATGTTCCTTCTGTTTCTATTTTGTGGAATAGTTTAAAGAGAATTGGAGGTAGCTCTTCTTTGAAGGTCTGGTAGAATTCTGTGCGGAAGCCATCTGGTCCTGGGCTTTTTTTGGATGGGAGACTTTTGATGACCGCTTCTATTTCTTTGGGGGATATAGGACTATTTAATTGATTTACCTTGTCCTGATTTAGCTTTGGTAAGTCAAATCGATAAAGAAAATTGTCCATTTCATTTATATTTTCAAATTTTGTGGCATATAGACTTTTGAAGTAAGTCCTAATGATTGTTTGGATTTCCTCAGTGTCTGTAGTTATGTCCCCCTTTTCATTTCTGATTTTGTTGATTTGGTTGGTGTCTCTCCGCCTTTTAGTTACCTTGGCTAAGGGTTTGTTGATCTTGTTGATTTTCTCAAAGAACCAGCTCTTGGTTTCATTGATTCTTTGAATTGTTTTATTTGTTTCTAATTGATTGATTTCAGCCCTGAGTTTGATTATTTCCAGCCATCTACTCCTTTTTGGTGTGTCTGCTTCTTCTTTTTCTAGGGTTTTTAAGTGGGCCATTAATTTGCTTGAATGAGCTGTCTCGAATTTCTTCTTGAAGACACTTAGTGCTATGAACTTTCCTCTTAGCACTGCTTTCATTGTGTCCCAAAGTTTGGGTATGTTGTGTCTTCATTTTCATTGAGTTCTAGGAAGACTTTAATTTCTTTCTTTATTTCTTCCCTGACCCAGCTGTCATTTAGTAAAAAGTTGTTTAGTTTCTATGTTTGTGTAGGCTTTTTGCTATTTCTGTTGTTGTTGAAGTCCATCTTTATTCCATGGTGATCAGACAGGATACAAGGGATTATTTCAGTCTTCTTGTATCTGTTGAGGCTTGTTTTGTGACCAACTATATGGTCTATTTTGGAGAAGGTTCCATGAGGTGCTGAGAAGAAGGTAAATTCTTTTGTGTTTGGGTGTAAAGTTCTGTAAATGTCTGTGAGGTCCATTTGATTCATGACCTCTGTCAGAGATAATGTTTCTTTGTTTAATTTCTGTTTTGTCGACCTGTCCTTTGTTGAGAGTGGGGTGTTGAAGTTTCCCACTATTAATGTGTGGGGATCTATATATGGTTTAAATTTTATCAATGTTTCTTTTACAAATGTGGGTGCTCTTGTATTTGGGGCATAGATGTTCAGGATTGTGATGTCTTCCTTGTGGAATTTTCCCTTGATGAGTATGAAGTGTCCTTCCTCATCTCTTTTTATTAATTTTGGTTGAAAGTCTATTTTATCAGATATTAGAATGGCTACTCCTGCTTGTTTCTTGGGTCCATTTGCTTGGAAAGTCGTCTTCCAACCTTTTACCTTCAGGTAATGTCTATCTTTGTGCCTTAGATGTGTTTCTTGTATGCAACAGATTGCTGGGTTTTGTTTATGTATCCATTCTGTTAATCTGTGTCTTTTAACTGGAGAGTTGAGTCCATTGATGTTGAGAGAGATTAATGAACAGTGGCTGTTAGATCCTTTGATTTTGATGTTGGCTGTGGTCATAAGGTTGTGTGCTTGGTTGCTTTTTGTTTTATTGTAGTAAGGTTAATTATTTCCTGTGTTTTCTTGACAGAAGCTAATTTTCTTGGGTTGTATTTTCCCTTCCAGTGTCTTCTGTAATGCTGGATTTGTTTGTAGGTATTGTTGAATTTTTTTTTTTTCATTGAATATCTTGTTTTCTCCGTCTATGAGGACTGACAGTTTTGCGGAGTATAGTAGCCTGGGTTGACATCTGTGTTCTCTTAGGGTCTGCATGATATCAGTCCAGGCCCTTCTGCCTGTCATAGTCTCTGTTGAAAAGTCAGGTGTGATTCTAATGGGTTTGCCATTATATGTTATTTGGCCTTTTTCCCTTGCAGCTTTCAGTATTTTTTCTTTGTTCTGTATACTTACTATTTTGATTATTATGTGGTGGGAGAATTTTCTTTTCTGGCCTAATTTATTAGATGTTCTGTAGGCCTCTTGTAATCTTATAGGCCTCTCCTTTAAGTTGGGAAAATTTTCTTCTATGATTTTGTTGAATATATTTTCTGGGCCTTGGAGAAGGGAATCTTCTTTTTCCTCTATTCCTTTTATTCTTAGGTTTTGTCTTTTCATATTGTCTTAGATTTCTTGGATTGTCTGTGTCAGGAATTTTTTGGATTTAACATTTTCTTTGATGGATACATCGATTTCTTCCATTGTATCTTCTACACCTGAGATTCTTTCTTCCATCTCTTGTAGTCTGTTGGTTATGCTTACCTCTGTAGTTCCTGTGTTCTTCCCTAAATCCTTCCTCTCCTTTATTTCCTCCATTTGTGTTTTCTTTAATTTTTCCAATTCTATCTTCAGATCTTGAGTTATTTTGTTTACTTCCTTCACCTGTCTGCTTGTATTTTCCTCTTTCTTTTAGTTCCTTCAACTCTGTCTCTTTTATTTCTTTCCATGATATAATTATTTCTTCTCTGAAGGCTACAAGCTGTTTGTCTGCATCTTCCCGTATTTCTTCACGGATGGCCATAATCTGCTTGTCTTTATTTTCCTCCATTCGTTACGGATAGCCATGATCTGTTTGGTTTTATCTTCCTCTAATTCTTTATGTATTTTATTTGTTTCCTCTACTATCCTCTTCATCAACATAGATGTAAGGTCATCTTCTTGATTTTCTTTTATGCTGCATTGTCCAGGGCTGTTCGCCCCTGGATGGCTGGGTTCTAGAGATGCCATATTGCTCTGTCTTTTGTTGGTTGAGCTTTTATGCTGACCTCTACCCATTGGGCTGATTTAGGTGTTGGCTGTTAGTTTCTGTGCTTTCTGGAGTCCTGAGGTAGGGAGTATCCCCTTGGCCGGAAGATGATTTTTCCTGAAGGAGTTCTCCTCTGCTTTTTGGTTATGGTCACTGTATGGCCAGTGTTTCTCAGGAGTTGCCACTGCTCAGCTCAGGTTTATAGCCCTGAGTAGTAGCTGTGGTCTATGTTGGGGGGGGGATCTCCTCTTACCCATAGAAGTTCTCAAGACAGCTGCTCCACTGCTGGGTTTCTTGTTATAAATTTAGTGTGCTGCTGCTCACTAAATTTCCAGGTACAGTCCTCTTGAAGAACCTGCTGATTCCCTAGATGTGGGGTTTTCTCCCAACAGAGAAACTCAGTCTGTTATCTTGGGGCACACAGTTCTGTCCGGGAAAGTGAGAGGTGCACTCAGCAAGTCTCTGGGCCAGAGGCTGAGTGCTCCGCTCTGGACCTGGAGAATGTGCACCTAGGTTGAGTTGGCGCCTGGGAGTGCTGCTCTGGTCTGGAGGCTGGGTGCCTCACTGTGTACCAGAAGCTGTGTGTCCCTGTCTGGGATGGCAGCTGCAGGCAATGCTCTGGTCCAGACGCTGTGGGTGCAGCCCTCTTGAAGGACCAGGGATTCCCACAGTTTTGACAGTCTAATTAGGGATAACTGGTTGATCCTTGGCACAGTATCTGAGGGCTGTTGTAATGGCTCTCTGGCTTTTGTAGGTCTGAGGATGCAGCTGTGTGTCCCAGTGCCATAGGGGAACTCAATAATGGCAGCTGAGCACAGTGCTCCTGCCTGCATTAGTGCCTAGAGTCTGTGTGAATCCAGGAAGTGTTTTGGTGCTGGGTGTCCTAAGCGTTAGAGCTGATGATCCCCTCCGCTGGGGGTTTCCTCCTGCCAGAGACACCCAGTCTTTGCTTTGGGGACCGCTGTTCTGTCTGGGGTGGCGAGTAGAACCCACAGGCACAGATGCCCACTTGTGGCTCCACCTTTCTGGCCATTCGGAGCCTTGGCTGCTGCCTAAACTGAGTAATTTTCCCTAGTCCTTTTTGGGGTGGGGGTGTCGGCTGAGTGCTCTGAGATCAGACCAGCCATTTCTCTCCCTGTGGGTTTGCACCTGCCAGTGAAATGCAGTCTCTGGTGCCTGGTGCCCTGGTGCCCACAGTTCTATCTGAGGTGGCGAATCAGGCGTGCAGGCAGGGCTCAGTGCAGGCGCCTGGGTCCTGGCTCTGGGTCCGGGCTGGCTCTTGGGGCGCCCGCGGAACCCGAGTCGTTTCCAGGCGATGTCTGGGTGACCTGAGGTTGGTCCCAATAGTTTCCTGCTCCGTGGGGTTATCTCTCGACTGGGAACTCCAGTCTGTGATGTTCTGGGCCCACAGTTCAGTCAGGGACACTGACCAGATCATGCTGGCGTGTAGCTCTGGGCTGGTGATCAAGCACCTGGCGGAACTGGGATCTCTTCCTCGGTTTAGCCAGGTGAGTTAAAGCTGATTGAATCCCCCACCTTGGGGTATCCTCTCACCTGTGAAACACAATCACTTGTGTTTTATGGCCCTGAGTTCTGATTGCTGGTCACTGTGCCAATCCTGCTGTGCTACTCCTCAGAATGAGAGTCCTCCTGGCGCTGCCATCTTGCTCCCCCCCCCCTTTTTTTTTTTTTTTTGAGTTGCATTTCCCTGATGACTAAGGACATTGAGCATTTTTTAAAAATTTTAATTATACTTTATTTACTTTGTTATCCCCCCTCTAGTTCCCTCCTCCTCCCCTCGCAATTCCTTTCTTCCTCCCCTTTCTCCAAGTACTGCCCTCCCCAAGTCCACAAGTAGTGGAGGGTTTCTTTTTCTTCCTTCTGATCCTAGTCTGTTAGATCTCATCAGGAATGGCTGCATTGTCTTCCTCTGTGGCCTGGTAAGGCTACTCCCCCCTCAGAGGGGAGGTGATCAAAGAGCAGACCAATCACTTCATGTCAGAATCAATCCGTGTTCCCATTACTATGGAACCCACTTGGACACTGAACTGCCATGGGCTACATCTGTGCAGAGGTTCTAGGTTATCTCCATGCATGGTACTTGGTTGGAGTATGAGTCTCAGGAAAGACCCCTGTACTCAAATTTTTTGGTTCTGTTGCTCTCCTTGTGAACCTCCTGTCCTCTCCAGATTTAATTATTATTTCTCACTTTTTTCATAAGATTCCCTGCATTCTGCCCAAAGTTTGGCCATAAGTCTCAGCATCTGCTTTGATAGTCTGCAGGGCAGAGCCTTTCAAAGGCCCTCTGTGGGAGGCTCCTAACTTGTTTCCTGTGTTTTTAGCAGGTTTATTTGTAATAGCCAGAAGCTGGAAACAACCCAGATGCCCCTCAAGTGAAGAATGGATACAGAAATTGTGGTACATCTACACAATGGAATATTACTCAGCAATGAAAAACAAGGAAATCATGAAATTTGTATGTAAATGGTGGGATCTGGAAAGGATCATGCTGAGTGAGCTATCTCAGAAGCAAAAAGACACACACATGATATATACTCACTCATATAGACATATAATATAGGATAAACCTACTAAAATCTGTCCACCTAAAGAAACTAATCAAGAGAGAGGACTCTGGCTAAAATGCTCAATCCCCACTCCGAAAGGCAAAGAGGGTGGACAACAGAAGAAGAAGAAAACAAAAAACAAGTGAGGAGCATATCTTTAATTATTTCTCTGTCAATTGATATTCCTCTACTGAAAATTCTTTGTTTAGATGTGTATCCCATTTTTTAATTTGATTACATGATCTGTTGCTGTTGAACTTATTGAGTTCTTTATAGATTCTGGAAATTAACCCTCTGTCAGATGAAAGGTTGGTGAAGATCCTTTCCCAGAGTGTAGGCAGTCGTTTTGTTCAGACGACAGTGTCCTTTGCTTTACAGAAGATTTTCAGTTTCATGATGTCCAATTCATTGATTGCTGCTCTTAGAGCCTGTGTTGTTGATGTTCTGTTCAAGAAGTTGTCCTGTGGTAATGAGTGCAAGGCTCTTCCCCACTTTTTCTAGGAGGATTAGTATGTCTGGTTTTATGTTGAGGTCTTTGATCCACTTGGACTTAACTTTTGTGTGGGGTGATATGTATGGATCTATTTGCATGTGGATATCCAGTTGGACCAGCACCATTTTTTGAAGATGCTGTCTTTTCCCATTGTATGTTTTCAGCTTTTGTGTAAAAACTCAGGTGTCCTTAGATGTGTGGGTTTATTTCTGGATCTTCAGTTAGATCCTGTTCATCCACCATTCTGTTTCTATGCCAGTACCATGCAATTTTTATTACTGTTGCTCTACAGTACAGCTTGAGATAAGGGATAGAGATACCTCCAGAAGTTCTTTTTTAAAAATTTTTTTATTAATTACACTTTATTCATTTTGTATCCCCCCATAAGCCTCTCCCTCCTCTCCTCCTGATCCCACCGTCCCCTTTCTGCATGCATGCCACTCCCCAAGTCCACTGATAGGGGAGGTTCTCCTCTTCTTTCTGATCTTAGTCTATCAGTTCTCATCAAAAGTGGCTGCATTGTCCTCTACTGTGGCCTGATAAGGCTGCTCCTCCTCAGGGGGAGGTGATCAAAGAGCAGGCCAATCAGATTATGTCAGAGGCAGTCCCTCTTCCCATTACTATGTATCCCACTTGGACACTGAACTGCCATGGGCTACACCTGTGCAGGGGTTCCAGGTCATCTCCACGAATAGTCCTTGGTTGGAGTATGAGTCTCTGGGAAGTTCCCTGTGTTCAAATTATCTTGTTCTGTTGCTCTCCTTGTGGAGTTCCTGTCCCCTCCAGCTCTTACTATTTCCCACTTCTTACATAGAATTCCATTCACTCTGCCCATCAGTTGGCCATCAGGCTCAGCATCTGCTTTGACAGTCTATAGTGCAAAAGCTTTCAGAGGCCCTCTGTGGCAGGTTTCAAGGTTGTTTCCTGTTTTCTTCTGGCTTTCAGAGGCCCTCTGTAGCAGGTTCCGAGGTTGTTTCCTATTTTCTTTTTCTTCTGATGTCCATCCTCTTTGCCTTTCAGGATGGGGATTGAACATTTTAGTTAGGGTCCTCTCTTTTGCTTAGTTTGTTTAGATGTACAGATTTTAGTGGGTTTATTCTACATTGTATGTTTATATGAGTGAGAATATACCATGCGTGTCTTTTTGCTTCTGAGACAACTCAGAAGTTCTTTTATTGTACAGAATTGTTTCAGCTATTCTGGGTTTTGTTTGTTTGTTTGATTGTTTTAGGTTTTTTTGTTTACTTTTTTCTTACATATGAATTTGAGAATCATTTTTTTCAAAGACTGTACATATTGTGTTGGTATTTTATGGGAATTGCATTGAATCTGTAGATTGCTTTTGGTAGGGTGGTCATTTTGCTATGTTAATCCTACTGACCCATGAGGAATGGGAGATCTTTCCATCTTCTCATATCTTCTTCAATTTCTTTCTTTAGAGACTTGTAGTTTCCTTCTTTTTTTTAAAATATATAACTCTTTAGAATGGATACAGAAATTGTGGTACATTTACCCAGAGGAATACTACTTAGCTTTTAAAAACAAGGAAATCATGAAATTTGCAGGCAAATGGAGGGAACTAGAAAATATCTTCCCGACTGGAGCAACCCAAAAGCATGATATCACACATATACATCAATTATACGTATTAGCTATATAATATAGGATAAGTATAACAAAATCTGCAGGCCTAAGGAAACTAAACAACAAGGAAGACCCCAGGGAAGATGCTTAATTCTCATTCAGAAGGAAAAATAGGATAGACACCAGAAGCCAGGGCGGAACAAGATGGGAGTCTACTGCACATCTCCTCTAAAAGACTTCCTCCAGAAGAAAATTAAAGCAGATACAGAGACTCACAGCCAAACTTTGGACAGAATGTGGTGTGTCTTATGGAAAAAGGGAGAGATACAAGAGGACAGGAGCCACTCATGGAGAGCAACAAAACCAAAATTGTTGGGTCCTTGGGGAATTGCAGAGACTGATACTTCAACCATAGACCATGCATAGAGAGGATCTAGACCTCTGTTCATATGTAGCCCATAGACAGGTCAGTCTTTTTCTGAGTACCCTAGTAAGGGGAGAAAAGACAGTCCCTGACATAAATTCGAGTGCCTGCTTTTTGATCATTCCTCCCTGGTAGATAGCTAGCCTACAGAGAAAAAGGATCTACACAGTCCTGATGAGACATGATAAGCTAGGGCGAGACAGTAGGGGAGGAGGTTTTCTCCATTTGTGGACTAGGGGAGAGGGATAAGGTAGGAAAAGTAAGGGAATGTAAGGGACTAGGACGAGATGAGAGAGAGAGTTAAAACCAGGATAGAAGGTGAATAAATTGTAATAATAAAAATAATTAAAAAATAAAAATAAAATGCAGATATTAAATGCTGTTTACAACTCTTTCTGAAAGTATCTATATCTAATGCTTTCATATTTACTTTTTCTTACTTAAAAAATGTTTACATAAGAGTATATGCCCCATGTACATGTCTGTTTTCTTTTTTAGCTCTAGAGGTGTTGGATACCTTGGACCAAGAGGTACAGGTTGTGAGCCCAACCCTAGTTCTCTGAAAGAGCATCAAGTGTTCATAATCACTATGCTAGAGCTAAGGTCCCGACTTTAGCTACTTACTCCTGTAACACCAACTTTGCTCACAATTGTCTGTACACCGTGATAATTTCATGTACACATATGATGTGTGATGATCATATTTGTTACAATTTATTACTTTGTTATATGAACTATAGTACTCTGTGAAATATAAAATGATTGTGAAAAGCCCTACTCTAGCTATAACGTTGTAGATCTTTGTGTGATTCCTTCTAATTAAATATATTCTGATGTATTATCAAATACTTTGTTATAGTCTTTTTGGTATCCTGTAATCCCATAGGATCAACTTTCATAATTACAACTTGTGCATGAAAACACATATTGCTGGTGTTTTTTTTTCTTCACTTAAGTTTCTCTAATTTCTTTAAGGTTGTTGCAATTGATAAGAATTCATTTATATCGTGTCAAGTTTTAGAGAATTTATCTAATACTTTTCAATTATATACAAGTAATTGATGTTTTAATTGTTCTTGAATTCTGCTACACATACATTGTAAAGTTTTATTTTGATGAAGAAGGCTTGGAATATTTTTAAGTTAAAACTCTTCTAAGATCTTATTAAAGAAGGGAGAGATGAAAGACCTGGAGGGGACAGGAGCTACACAAGGAGAGAAACAGAACCAAAAACTCTGGGCCCTGGGGTCTTTTCTGAGATTGATACTCCAACAAAGAACCATTCATGGGGATAACCTAGAACCCCTTCAGAGATGTAGCCCATGGCATCTCAGTGTCCAAGTGAGTTCCCTAGTAAGGGGAACAGGGACTGTCTCTGACATGAACTCAATGGCTGGCTCTTTGGTTACTTCCCCTTGAGGGGGGGAGCAGCCTTACCAGGTCACAGTAATGCAGCTAGTCTTGATGAGATCTGATAGGCTAGGGTCAGAAAGAAGAGGAGGAGGTTCTCCCCTACCAGTGTACTGGGGAGGGGCATGGGAGGAGAAGAGGGAGGGAGGATGGGATTGGGAGGGGATGAGAGAGCTGGGATACAAAGTGAATAAATTGTAATTAATAAAAATATAAATTAATTAAAAAAACTCTTCTAAGACTGTGTTCTTTAAAGAAATGATGGGAGTAATATTATGATATCATGAGAAATAATCTCTGAAAAAGAAAAAATTAGGCCTAGATTTAGAATGTAAAGGAAATGGAAATTATTTCCACATAGAAATTATTTCCTACTGAAATAACCAAATGGCTACAAACACTAATATATATATATATATATATATATATATATATACAGAAAAGCAAAATCTCTGTTCTATTAATACCCTAAATATAAACGTTAATTGACCAATAAGCAAACTTTAATTGAAAAATTAATAATATTTAACATGAAGTATATTGAGAATAGACTATGACACAGATTACAGTTACTTCTTGCATGGAAATATTTCTGTTACTCCATGATAGGAACTCAATATAAAATGTCAAAAATTTATTATTAAGTACTATAGTAACAAATTAAACATGTAGCTTAGGGAATCGTTTTTAAGACAAATATTTTAAATGGAAATAAAAACATGAAATTTGTTTTTGCAATACAGCAGAATAAACATTCAATACTATGGTGTTATTTTGGAAACCACCCTTAAACACTGTGAAGTAACTCAACTTCAAACATAAGTCATGACATGGTAATGAAGTTAAAGATAAATACTAAGTGTAAACTTGAATTCCAAGATGTACTCTGTAAGGTTCCTCATTTCTTTTCTTAAAAATATAACACAGGAATTTTTTCCTCACAGGAAGAATAGAGATATTAAAAATACCACTTTTGTGTGATCTTCCATAATCAAAATTGTGACAAAGGAACCAATAGTCTTATATGAAAATGTATTGTCTGCTATGCAGTGAGGTGATCAAAAGAGTATGAATTCACTTTGATCTTAGTCTAGTAAAAAAGTTTGTTATAATGTGCTATTCCACCACTAATAAAACCAGTAAGAAATTATACCTACTTGTAATTTTCTTCTAAAATAATGGGTGAAATATAGACTTCTTTGGCATAAATACAAACTAATTTTAAATGAAAAAGTATAACTGTATGCCTTAAGAGAGCTGTAAGTAATCTGAAATTACCATGTGGATACAGAAAACTAAGTATCTGTTATTTAAATGATAATCATATTTTTACTGTAAAATTTTGAAAGACAATATCTTATATTCTATGTTTTTCTTCATGTATGTATTATTGAAAGGTCTAGCGAAAGCATTTGGATCTATTATTATTTTACCAGGACTTCAGATTAACATAAACTGTTCATTAATACTCAATTTCCATAACTCTTTTTAGAATTGAAAACAATTTATTCATCCACTTATCATGCTTTTTAAATTTTTTATTTTTTTATTAATTACAGTTTATTCACTTTGTATCCCAGCTGTAGCCCCTCCCTCACCCTCGCCCAATCCCATCCTTCCTCTTCTTCTCCTGTGCCCTTCCCCCAATCCAATGATAGGGAAGTCCTCCTTCCCTTCCATCTGACCCTAGTCTATCAGCTCTCATCAGGACTGGTTTCTTTGTCTCCTTCTGTGGACTGGTAAGGCATGCTTTTTAAATTATTCTAGGATATTTGGTCAATACCCCAAATGATCTATCATAGTAGTTTAAAATGTAAGTCCTGTTCATTACATAAATAGCAGATAAGAGAATTTCAGGAAGGAGTGTAATGGATTTAAGAGTCAGTGTTCTGTATGCTAATAAAACCCAGCTTAGTGCACTGAGCAAGTGACAGTTAAAGTCTCTCAGTGTGGCTTAAAGGATTTATGAAAGACTCTTTTTTAAAGTAATTTAACATAGTCTTGTAATGAATGATGTCTTTTAATTAATTGCCAAAAATAAAAAATGAAGGTGACTACAAGGTGTGCTCTCACAGTCTGCTCACTGGACTGGATGACATGCTACCCATAAAGCAACTTCCTGTGCCTGCGCCTAGTTCTTCCCAAATCCATTTACGTGAGCTTCACTAGCATCCACAAAACAGGCTGGTAACATCATTTGATTTCGTACTAGTCTGTTTTATTAAATCACCGCCTATTTTTCTGTTGCAATACTTAAATGAATAGTGGAAAAATATGTCAGTAACCTAAATCCTAAATATTTCTTGGCCTTTTATTCTTAGCTATATTTTCATTCCTTGACTTTAGTCTATAGTGTCTATGACTATATAGACACTATGTCTATATAGTCTATAAACTATGATATATTCATGTCATAAAGCAAATGAAAATCCTGAATCTTATAATTCTGCATTTGGAGTCTTATTTCACATCTTCAGTTATGTTGAGGCTTACTACCCAATAAATAGTGAGGTTATATATTTATTACTGAAAAATTAAGTGGCTTATTAACAGATATATTTTTCTGTCTGTCATCCTAACAGATATGTAGATAAGAACATGGATGAAAACAGAAGTGATTTTCTCTACCTAGTTAATATTCAATGACTGTTTTCTGAGTAGCTGTTCTATATAAATTCTTATGTAAGTCTAGTAAAAAAAAAAAAAGGTAATTAACAATGATAAAAATGAAAAGAAAGGAACCAAAAGATTTATCTTATATATCTATTGTTTTGTGAGGAGACTAATAGTGATTTTTATTATTAATATTCCAGGACAGCAGTTGCCATATGCTTTATCAGGGAGTCAGAAGCAAACGGGAGTTCATGTGGCATTCATATTAGACTGCAATCTTAAATAGTTGGAAAGATGGCTCAGTGGCTAAAGGTGCCTGTTGCTAAGACCTGAGGCCTGAGTTCCATCCCTAATACCAACACAGTAGAAAAATAATCTATACCTGCAAATTGTACTTTGATATCTGTGTGTACACCGGGACCCCTAGTTATACACACACACACACACACACACACACACAAAGCAGAACTGTGATGTATAGAAATAACAGCAGTGAATGGGGGGGGGATAAGAGAGGTGACAATTTCTTCTACATCTGGTGAATGACTCTAAATATATTGTGTACAAGACATGTTACAAAAGATAATTTTAAAGGCACATATTAGGAAAATTCATGAAGAAATTAACTAGCTAAAATTGCCATTTTTAGGATAAAAGGTAGAAATGATTCAATAGATTTATGTAATTTAGTAAAAGATACAAATGAGATTTCCACAAAGGAATTCAAAACCACGGCAAATTCTGTAGTGAGTAAGAAAAATATGTACTAAAATAACCCAACATAATTGCAAAAATAATAAAAAAATACCAAACCACCCAGCTTTTAAAGGGAAGAGAAATAATATTTTAAGGGAATGCTCTCAAGTAATAAATTGACTGCAAATAAGCTTCTTTTTCACACAGACCAAACTGTACTTTAATTTATGAGGACTGTAGAGTATTAGGAAGATGTCATTTTATACCCAGCAGAATGGCTGTGATAATAACTCCAATGACAGCTCTTGCTTGAAAAGACTGGAATAAGGGGAGCACTCATTTATGTCTACTGAAAGTGAAAACTTGTAATGCAACTATGTAAATCAGTACAGTGGTTCTTTAGGAAGATACTAATCAACCTATCTCAAGATCCGGCTATGCCACTCTTGGGAGAACACCCAGAGAATGCTTCATCCTACTACAGGAACACTTGCTTAAACATGTTTGCTGTTATGTTATTCATAATAGTGTATCAGAAATTAGAAACAACCTCGATTCCTCCACCAGAAGAATGGATGAATAATTATGGTACATTTACATACACTATGTAATGCTACTCAGATGTTAAAGTTAGAATTTACAGGTAAATGGATGCAACTAGCAAATACTCATTCTTAGTGAGGTGACTCAAAACCAGAAAGACAAACATGGTATGTATTAGCTCATGTGTAATATGAACTATTAATTAATTATAACCAATTTACAACCTGTAGAACTACAGAGATGAGGTATATAGAAAGTATGGGGGAGGGGAGATAGATCTCTCTAGGAACGAGAAATATAATATATAGTTAAGGATGGATGAAGTTGAGCGGTGAGGTATAGAACCCATGGATCAAGATGGGAGTTGGAGGAAAGACAGGAAAAATAGACAGATGATAGGAACAGAGAGTCATAATTAAGAGACAATTGAAAGGTAGTATGAAAACTTAATGCAATAGAAGCTTCTTAAAATATGTACATATGCAAAGGTAATCTCAATAAAATTGCCAAATAGTGCAAGAGAAAGAACTCCAAATGGACATTTCTAATCACCATGTGAAGTTTCCAGTACCAGAAATAGGTTACATATAATGAGTTGCTGGCCAAAGTATTCCCAAGGGGCCTGCTCCACTGTTTTCTAGACTATAGGTTGCTCCCCACAAACTACTGTCAAAGCTGCATTGCTGAAGACTGCACCTACACAACTGATTAAACCTAGAAAAGTTGTGCTGGTGACTACATAGAACCTTCAGCCCTATGACCTGGTGTCTGTTGTAGAAAGGTAGTGAGCATGCTACCAAAGGAGAAATACAAACATCAACCAAGCTACAAAACCTTTGATATTGTCCTGTCTGCAAGATTCACTGTTGAATTAGTGGCACTTAACCTTGTGGGATTAACCAATCAATAACTAATTTGACTTAAAGCACACTCCATGAGATGGAACTATACCTGTTTCAGTAACCCAGAAACTGAGACTAGATGGCCTAGGAATCTAGGTTAAAAGCAAAGACTACTATTCTGAAAGGAATGTGGCCAAAAAATGACTCGTAATGACATAGTGTTAAACTCAGAGCTTAGTTTTACTCAGCAACCATAAAAGAAGTTTCCTCTTGAAACAGCTAAGCACAAATAGAGATACACAATCAGATATACTTTGGAACACTCACTCATAAGTGAGAAGTCTCCATCAAATTCCTCCCTTCAGGGATTTGAGGACAGAGTGGAAGATGTAGAAAGTGTATAAAAGAGAGTGAAGATAAGAAGACACCAAGAAAACAAGACCATCTAAATGAGCATGTTCAAAATTATATAAACCCAGAGACCAAGACAGCATGCATAGATCATGTATAGTTCTGTAATACATGGAGTCCTGGAGCTGACTGAAGAAGTGGACACAAATGCTCATCCCTAATCCAGAAGCCATCTTGATTTTACAACCACTTAAAAATGAATATTTAGTTTTCTTTAAGGGTTTCTCACCAAAAAAAAAAAAAAAAAAAAAAAAAACCATACTACTCTTAAGGGTAGGCTGCAATGGCCAGCAGTAGACAGCCAAGGGAAAGCAAACTCAACAGCATCTTCTGGAGCTCCTTATCTCATAATGTCTCATCTGGACTTATATTTATTCATCTTTAATTTTATCATTATATTTTTACTTTATATCATATATATATATATATATATATATAATTTATCCATTTCTCTTTTTTTTCTTTTTACTCTACAGGATTTTAGCTATATTATATGGCTTTCAATTTAGTGTTTTTATGGGACTCTTGAGCAAGTAAAGGAGTGAGTCTGCATGTGTTCCTTGTGCTTTTTCTTATAATGTTTATATTTTGTTTGTTTGTTTTGTCCTATTCCAATATATTATTTTGTTTTACCTTATCATGATACATCATATTTGTTTTATTATCATCCCTTAAAAGCCTGTTTATTGTCTAATGAGCAAAAGAAGGTAAATATCCCTATGCGAGGGATACTAGGAAGGAAGTGGGTGGAAGAAAGGAAGGAGAAACTATAATTACAATATATTACATGAATTCTGGATATGAGCCCTCTGTCAAATATAGGGTTGGTGAAGATACTTTCCCAGTTTGTAGGCTGTCCTTATGTTATGAAGAGAGTATCCTTTGCTTTACAGAGGCATTTCAGTTTCATGAGGTCCCATTTATTGATTGTTGATCTTAGAGCCTGTGCTGATGGTGTTCTGTTCAGGAAGTTGTCTACTGTGCCAATAAGTTCTAGGTTTTTCCCCAGTTTTTCTTCTAACTGGTTAGTGTGTCTGGTTTTATGTTGAGGTCTTTGAACCACTTGGACTTTAGTTTTTTGCAAGGTGATCAATATGGATCTATTTTCATTTGTCTACATGTAGATATCCAGTTGGATCACCATCATTTGTTGAAGATGCTCTCTTTTTTACATTAAATGGTTTTGGCTTCTTTGTCAAAAATCAAGTACCCATAGGTATGTGGGGAGTATGGAGCTAAACAGAGAATTCTCAGTAGACGAATATAGAATGGCAGAGAAACACTTAAAGAACTGTTCAGTGTCCTTAACTATCATGGAGATGCAAATAAAAATGACCCTTAGATTTCACCTTATATCCATCAGAATGGCTAAGATCAAAACCTCATATGACAACACATGCTGGAGAGGTTGTGGAGAAAGGGGAACCCTCCTCAATTTCTGGTGGGATTGTAACCTTGTACAACTGCTTTGGAAATATATCTGGCGCTTTCTTAGACACTAGGAATAGTGCTTCCTCAAGATCCAGCTATACCACTCCTAGGCATATATCCAAAAGAGGCTCAAGTACACAACAAGGACATTTACTCAATCATGTTTGTAGCAGCTTTATTCGTAATACCCAGAAGCTGGAAACAGCCCAGATGCCCCTCAACTGAAGAATGGATGCAGAAATTTTGGTACATTTACAGAATGGAATACTACTCAGCAATTAAAAACAAGGAAATCATGAAATTTTTAGGCAAATGGGGGATCTAGAAAAGATCATCCTGAGTGAGGTATCCCAGAAGCAGAAAGACACACACAGTATATACTCACTTATAAGTGGATACTAGACCAATAAGATAGAAAAATCATACTAAAATCTGCACATCTAAGAAGCTAAACAAGAAGAGGTTGCTGGGTAAGATGTTCAATCTTCACTTAGAAAGACAAACGAGAGGGACATTGGAAGTAGGAGAAAACAAGAAACAGGACAGGAGCCTACCTGAAACACTACCTAGCAGTGCATCAAAGCAGATGCTGAGACTCATAACCAAACCTTGGGCAGAGTGCAGGGAATCATATGAAAGAAGGAGGAATTACTAAGAGCTGGAGTAGACTGGAGCACTGTAAGGACCAAATATATCTGGGCACAGGGATCTTTTCTGAGACTGATTCTCCAACCAAAGACCATGCATGGATATAATAACCTAGAAACCCTGCTCAGACGTAGCCCATGCAGCTCAGCACCCAAGTGGTTTCCCTATTAAGGTGAAGAGGGACTGTCTCTGACATGAACTCAGTGGTGGGCTCTTTGACTTCTCCCCCACTTTGAGGGAGGCACAGCCTTACTAGGCCACAGTGGAGGACATTGCATCCAGTCCTGATGAGACCTTATTAACTAGGGTCAGATGGAAGGAGAGGAGGACCTCCCATATCAGTGGACTTAGAGAGGGGCAGGGAGAAGATGAGGGAGGGAGGGTGGGATTCGGAGGGAATGAGGGAGAGGACAATAGGTGGGATGCAATGCAAATAACCTGTAATTAATATAAAAATAAAAATTATTAAAAACAATATATTATATGATAAAAGTGTGTATTTTCAATAAAAACTAAAAATAAATAAATAAGAATAAGTATACATCTTACTCCCATCAATGAAATATCTCTTTGCAATAAACAGATAGCACTACAGAAAACCAATCAAAATAAAGAATTTTGTTTACAACTAAAAAACAAATAGTTCCCTCTTTTTTCTTCTTCTGATGTCCATCCTCTTTGCCTTTCTGGATAGGAATTGAGCATGTTAGCAAGAGTCCTCCCTCTTGATTAGTTTCTATAGGTGTACAGATTTTAGTAGGTTTACACCATATTATATGTCTATATGAGTGAGTATAAGTCAGGAGCCTGACACAGAGGACCTCTGAAAAACTCTGCCCTGCAGACTATCAATGTAGATGCTGAGACTTATGGGCAACCTTTGGGCAGAGTGCAGGGAATTTTAGGAAAGAAATGGGAAACAGTAAGATCTGGAAAGGACAGGAACTCCACAAGTAGAGCAACAGAACCAAAAAATCTGAACACGGGGGTCTTTCCTGAGACTGATACTCCAACCAAGGACTATGCATGGAGATAACCTAGAACTCCTGCACAGATGTAGCCCATGGCAGTTCAGTATCCAAGTGGGTTCCATTGTAATAAGAACAGGGACTGTCTCTGACATGAACTGATTGGCCTGCTCTTTAATTACCTCCCCCTGAGGGGGAAGCAACATTACCAGGCCACAGAAGAAGACAATGCAGGCACTCCTAATGAGACCTAATTGACTAGGATGAGAAGGATGGAAAAGAAGACTTCCCCTATCAGTGGAGTTGGGGAGCGGCATGCATGCAGAGGGTGGAGGAAGGGAGGGATTGGGACAGGAGGAGGGAGGGAACCACAGGGGGATACAAAGTGAATAAAGTGTAATTAAGAAAAAAGAAAAAAAATAATGCATCTATGTATAAAGGTTTATCATGGAAGAGAAAGCAGAGATATTGTTTCATAAGTTAAGCCCTGAAATGTAGTGATGTTTAACTCAGATTCTCTTATGTAGTACAAATAAAGAACTGATTTTATGACCTGTTTTCCTTGTCCACTAAGTACTGCAATTAAACAAGTATACCAACACACATGGAGGAAATACATGCATCTTGTGAGGTTCACTGCAATATCTCTGTTAATTGAGTCATGTAGAATTCTGGAGCCCTCAAAATAAACAATAGTCCAACTTGGAGATTACTACCCTTACAGAGAAGTATAACAAAACAAAAATATCTTATTGAAGAAAAATTATAATGAGTAAGAATCAGTATGAATTACAAAGAATTTATCTGGATCATCTGAAGGACAAAATGTAGGTGGTTGAGATAAAGCAAATATTATAGAGATTATAGAGTAATGTTTATTATTTATTTAAGCAAATGTCTGAGCAATGAAAGGTGAGAAAGACAATGTCCTTATTTTTTTGTATATTCATGTTAATGCTTGCCAGTGATGTTCAGTCTGAATTTTCACTGTAGAGCTATCAGGAAGGTATTAGTTACACTCATTTTAAGTTAATTAGAGATTTATACTCAATTGTTTATTTGATTTTTAATGATATTTAAGTAAGCATGAAAATGAGAGGGGGAAAATTCAAAGATAGAGAAATAAGCTGGAGAGAGAAATGATGCATGATTATGGGCTAGCTGGTCTCAAAATTTTATGGTTTTGTTTATTTAATATAAGCCCATTTAAATAAATTTAACTCAATGGGTTGAAAAAATAATTAAGAAAAACCAGTACAAGTAATTTTAACTGTAAGTGCATTGATATATATCTTAAAATAAATATACAATTGATTTACAGGTTACTGTGTTTAATTTTTTTTTACAGGAGTGTTTTTAATGTTTGTTATAATTTGAATTTTCTGGTAATACATTCATTTATCAGTGCTTTATTTTCATCCTCTGATGCCCCATTCAAAGGTGTGAAATTGGAAATGATCACATCTTGAAAGGTGATTACTTTTCAATTCAATGTTAAGACAGACAATTTTCATGTGAGCATATGTGTAGTAGTATAATTTCAAAATGAGTATCATTAAAGATTAGGATGACTCTGTTCCTCATTTTTTAATTGGATTACTTGGTTTGCTGCTTTTCAGCCTCTTTAGTTTTTTATATATAGTGGATATTAGCCTTCTGTCAGAAAAAGGATTGGTGAAGATTCTTTCCCAATCTGCAGGAATAGTTTTGTTTTGATGATGGTTTCCTTTGCTTTACAGAAGCTTTTCAGTTTCATGAGGTACCATTTATTAATTGTTGCTCTTAGAGCCTGTGCTGTTGGTTTTCTGTTCAGGAAGTTCTCCTGTACCAATGAGTTCTAGGGTCTTCCCCACATTTTCTTCTAACCAATTTAATGTGTCTGGTTTTATATTGAGTTCTTTGATCCACTTGGACTTTAGTTTTGAATCTGTAGATAGCTTTTGCTAAGATGGCCATTTTTACTATGTTAATACTGCCAAGCCATGAGCATGGGAGATCTTTCCATCTTCTCATATCTTCTTCCAATTTTTTCTTCAGAGACTTAAAATTTTTTTCATACAAGTATTTGACTTGCTTGATTAGGGTTACACCAAGGTACTTTATGTCCTTTGTGGCTATTGTGAAAGGTGTTGTTTCTCTAATTTCTTTCCCAGCCCTTTTGTCTTTTGAATACAGGAGGGCTACTGATTTTTCTTTTTGAGTTAATTTTGTGTTCAGCCACTTTGCTGAAGGTGTTTAGCGGAGGGTTCCGCTTTCTCCACAGCCTCTCTAGCATGTGTTGTCACTTGAAGGTGTTTATTAGCTGTAGGAGTTCCCTGGTAGAATTTTTGTGCTCACTCTTGTTTACTATCATACCATCTGCAAATGGTGATACTTTGACTTCATCTTTTCTAATTTGTATACTCTTGATCTTCTTCAATTGTCTAATTGCTCTAGATAGGACTTCAAGAACAATGTTGAAGAGATATGGAGAGAGTGGGCAGCCTTGCTTTTCCCTGATTTCAGTGGGATTTCTTTAAGTTTCTCTCCATTTAGTTTGATGTTGGCTATAGGCTTGCTTTATATTGCCTTTACTATGTTTAGATATGTACCATGTATCCCTGATCTCTCCAAGACTTTAAACATGAATGGATATTAGATTTTGTCAAATGCTTTTTCAACATCTAAGGAGATTATCATGCGGTTTTTATCTTTCAGTTTGTTAATATAGTGAATCACATTGATGGATTTCCGTATATTGAACCAGCCCTGCATACATGGGATGAAGCCTACTTGGTCATAATGGATGATATCTTTGATGTGATCTTGTATTCGGTTTGCAAGTATTTTGTATAGCTAAACAGAGAATTCTCTATAGAGGAATATAGAATGGCAGAGGAACACTTAAAGAAATGCTCAACATCATTAACCATTAGAGAAATGCAAATCAAAACGACCCTGAGATTTCACCTTACACCCATCAGAATGGCCAAGATGAAAAACTCAAGTGACAACACATGATGGAGAGGCTGTGGAGAAAGCAGAACCCTCCGCTATTGCTGGTGGGAATGTAAACTTGTAAAACCACTCTCAAAATCAATCTGGCGCTTTCTCAAACTACTAGGAATAGCGCTTCCTCTAGATCCAGCCATACCACTCCTAGGCATATATCCAAAAGAGGCTCAGGTACACAATAAGGACATTTTCTCATCCATGTTTGTAACAACTTTATTTGTAATAGCCAGAATCTGGAAACAGTCCAGATGCCCCTCAACTGAATCATGAAATTTGCAGGTAAATGGTGGGACCTGGAAAGGATCATCCTCAGTGAGCTGTCCCAGAAGCAGAAAGACACACACGGTATATACTCACTCATATAGACATGTAATATAGGATAAACCTACTAAAACCTGTACGTCTAAAGAAACTAATCAAGAGAGAGGACCCTGACTAAAATGCTCAATCCCCATCCCAAAAGGCAAAGAGGAAGGACATCAGACAAAGTAAACAAGAAAAAAACTAGAAACCTGACACAGAGGGCCTCTGAAAGGCTCTGCCCTGCAGACTATCAAAGCAGATGCTGAGACTTATGGCCAACTGTTGTGCAGTGTGCATGGAATCTTATGTAAGAAGTGGGAAATAATAAGATCTGGAGAGGACAGGAACTCCACAAGGAGAGCAACAAAAACCAGAAATTTGAAAACAGGGTCTTCTCAGAGACTCATACTCCAACCAAGAACCAGGAATGGAGATAACCTAGGACCCCTGCACAGATGTAGCCCATGGCAGTTCAGTGTCCAAGTGGGTTACATAGTAATGTGAAGAGGGATTGCCTCTGACGTAATCTGATTGGCCTGCTCTTTGATCAGCTCCCCCAGAGGGGGGAGCAGCCTTACCAGGCCATAAAAGATGACAATGAAGCCACTCCTGATGAGATCTAATAGACTAAGATCAGAAGGAAGGAAAGGAGGACCTCCCCTATCAGTGGACTTGGGGAGGATCATGTGTGAAGAAGGGGGTGGGAGGGTGGGATCAGGAGAGGAGGAGGGAGGGGCTTATGGGGAAACCAATGTGAATAAAGTGTAATTAATAATAAAAAAATTAAAAATATATTAGGATGGAACTCAAAGATTCAGCATTTGCTTAACATGTGAGATAATGTGTCAGATAACATCACCAAAATGGGGGTGAGAAAATAAATAAATGAGAGAGGAGGGATGAAAGGAAGGAAGAAAGGATAAAGAGTGGAAAGAAAAGGGGGATAAACAATTCATTAATTGATTTCTAGATTTTAGGATTTTAACTCAAGACTCAGTATATGATAAACTTTTAATACAGGGTTGGAGAGATGATTCAGCACTTAAAAACATTAGAGGACCTGGGTTCAGTTCCCAACAACCATATGGCATCTTACAACTTTCTGTAACTCTAGTTCCAGGTGATCTGATGTTCTTACACCCATGTGCAGACAAAACGCCCATCAATACTCATGAAATAAAACTAAATAAATAAACACATAATCCTAGCCGTAAAAGGGTAGAAGAGGCAGGTTCAGAAGTGGAAGCTATCTT
Source organism: Psammomys obesus (assembly GCF_907164565.1). Classification (NCBI taxonomy): domain Eukaryota; kingdom Metazoa; phylum Chordata; class Mammalia; order Rodentia; family Muridae; genus Psammomys; species Psammomys obesus. The sequence continues at coordinate 9,733,128 of NW_026594428.1, read as the reverse complement.
CAGTACATGTAAGTTCCAGGGATACAAGATATTTTTTTCCAAATAAACATAAAATAATAAAGGAGATACAAAACATTGAATGCAGAATATTAATTTATAAAGCTGAGTGCTTGTAGGTAGAACAGTGTATCCACATATTTCAATTCAAAATATAGGTAAAGAACATCTCTGGAAATGACACTAATGCTATACATGAGAGCTTCTATATATGATAGTTCATTAGCAGTTACTTCAGGTTGATTGTAAACTTGTAAAACCACTTTGTTAATCAATCTGGCTCTCTGAGAAGACAGGGAACAGGACAGGACGCTACCATAGTGGACCTCTGAAAGACTCTCCCTAGCAGGGTATTAAAGCAGATGTTGAGACTCATAGCCAAACTCTGGGCATAGTGCAGGAAATCTCATGGAAGTAGGGGGAGTTAGAGAGACCTGGAGGGGACAGGAGCTCCAAAAGGAGACTAACAGAGTCAAAAATTCTGGGCCCAGTGGCATCTGCAGAGACCAATGCACCAACCAAGGACAATGCATGGAGAAGACCTAGATCCCCTGCTCAGATGTAGCACATTGGCAGCTCTGTCTCTATGTGAGTTCCCTGGGAGTAAGAGGAACAGAGGATGTCATGCCTGGAAACAGAAGGAGAAGATGTAGCCAGTCCTGATGAGACCTGAAAGGCTAGAGTCAGATAGTACCTCCCCTATCAGTGGTCTAGGGGAAGAGGAGGGAGGAACTGAAGGAGGAGATGAGGGTTGGGGCTATAGCCAAAGTGAATAAATTGTAATAAATAATAATTTAAAAGCACAAACTGAAAGCCATAATATATATTCCAAAGACCTGTAAGACACACACACACATACGCTGTGTGTGTGTGTGTGTGTGTGTGTGTGTGTGTAAAATAAAATGAAATGAAAGTTCTGATGCAACATTATGGGCAAGGAACCTAAAAAATTAAGAAAGAATAATGGATTTATTTTAGCTCACAGTTTAGGGCACAGTCCACCGTGTTGGAGTCAAGAAAGCATATGTCTGAAACAGCTACTCCTATGACTTCCACAATTAGGAAACAGATGGGTGAATACTTACATATTAATAGTGCTCAGGGAACTTTATCCAGTTTATGTTGTTTGAAATCTCTACATGGAAATATCCCAGCCCCAAATTAAGATGTAACTTCTGACTCCAGTTAACATTACCCAGATAATAACTCATATAGATGGAGGTACACCAAAGACCCATCTCTCTGGGTATTCTAGATTCTGTAAAGTTGATAACAATAACTATTCCTTGACCTAACCCCCCTCCACCTTTTACAAGGGTCTTTTAAGCCTTAGAAGCTGAGTCAGATTTACATGATAGAAGCTTTGCCATGATGCCATGTGCATGATCTATGCACAATATTGTATCTGATGCAAGAAGTATTTCATTCAGGTTCTTATGTAGAGTAACACTCTAGAAAGCAGTGATGCTGATCAGCACAGTTTGAACTTCCAATCCACTGGCACATTGGCTAGTCACATTTGGTTCCTATTTTCACTCCTTTATGCTAGTAAACCGTAAAAATCAAGATAATTGTATCATAACAATCTTGAGAATTAAATTTTATGGAAAGGCACTTATTAAGTAAGTGATAATTAGCTTTTTTAATTCCACAGAGTGCTAGCTCTTCTCAAGTACTTGAATGTTGCCTTTTGAAAGATGTCTCACCCTTTCAATTTAGCCTAACTCTCATTTTTTTTCTATAGCAAACCACTCTGTTCTCACGTTTTTTGTTTTTTTTCCAGGTGGTTCCAGAAGCAGTTGAACGCTCTGAATTTATACTGAAAAATCAAATAATTTCATACCAAATTTTAAATTGATCATTGGTTTTGATCTATGTGTTCCTGTGTTTGTAAATCCAGGAAAGTTTTAAAAAGATGAATTAAAAAAAAAAAAGCAACAGTGATGTTAGGAGAAAAGGAAATAGGAAATATTATAATAATGAAGTTGTTTCCTGAGAGACATACAAAAGTTAAAAAAATCAATTCATATCTGTATTAAAAATAATGCAATAATATTAATTAAAACAGATCTTTTCACAGTAATATTTGGTGTAGGTCTTACACGATAGGGTCAGAGGTGTCAAAATGCTGAATTTTGAACTACAAGAAGGATGTCACACCATAGTTACTTTCAATGGAAATGATTTTTTCTTAACTGAAATAATTTGGAATATGATTACATCAGAAATATATTTAGCTGACGTCCTTCTGAATTCAGCATAAGAATAGGTAACAGATCATGCTACAACAGACAATATCATGTCACATTAATCAGTCATGTATTTTTACTTATTTGTGTCACTGAGGAGATGAGATATAATACTGGAAAAGTCTTTTTGCTGAGCTTTCCTTTCTATTCTGTTTAGCTTCTTGTTAGATTTGAAAAGCATTACCTCTGTTAGTTAACTGTCATCATGTAAAATGTGACCCAGAATACTTTATTTAATCTTAAGACCAATTATGTATGCATTTGGAATTAACTTAGTAATGAGCTCTACTTTATGTCTACTTTAAGGCTAAATGTTTGTATAAAGAGCTTCTGTAAGCCTGATCTATAGTAAGTTTTGATAAACTGTAGCTTTCTTTTTCTTTTTCCTTTTTTATAATATTTTTTTCTTTATTTTCTTTTTTTTAATTTTAATTTTATTTTTATATTGATCACCAGCTGTTTACTTTGTATCCCAGCCATAGCCCCCACCCTCATTCCCTCCCAATCCCACTCTCCCTCCCTTATCTCCTCTCTGCCCCTTTCCAAGAACACTTCTATGGGAGGTTCTCCTCCCCTTCCATCTGACCCTAGCTTATCAGGTATCTTCAGGACTGAACAGATGTCATGTCCTCCTCTGTGGCCTAGCAAAACTGGGGGGAGGGAGGGTAAAGAATCTAGAAGTTGAGTTCATGTCAGCAATAAATCCTGTTTCACTTACTAGGGGAACCCACTTGGTTACTGAGCTACCATGGGCTATATATGAGCAGGAGTTCTAGGTTATATTCATATATGGTCCTTGGTTGGAGAAACATTCTCATAGAGGGCCCCCATGTCCTGATATATTTTGTCCTTGTGGAGCTCCTGAACTCTCTAGATCATACTAACTCCCCATTCTTTCATATGATTCTCTGCACTCTGCCCAAGGTTTGGTTATGAGTATCAGCATATGCTTTGATACACTGCTAGGTAGAGTCTTCCAGAAGCCCTCTGTGGTAGGCTCCTGTCCTGTTACTTGTTTTCTCCTAATTCCCCTGTTCATCCCATTTGTCTTTCTAAGTGAGGATTGAACATCTTACTCCGGGTTCTCTTTCTTGTTTATCTTCTTTAGGTGCATATATTTTAATATGTTTATCCTATCTTATAGGTCTATAAAGTGAGTATAAACCGTGTGTGTCTTTCTGCTCCTGCAATATCTCACTCAGGATAATCTTTTCTAGATCCCACCATTTATTTTTACTTATTTGTGTCACTGAGGAGATGAGATATAATACTGGAAAAGTCTTTTTGCTTTGAACACCATTTGTTTAAAAAATTCATGATTTCCTTGTTTTTAATTGCTGAGTAGTATTCCATTGTATAAAAGTACCACAATTTCTGTATCCATTTCTCCTTTGAGGGATATCTAAGTTGTTTTCAGGTTCTGGCTATTACGAATAAAGCTGCTACAAACATGGTTGAACAAATGTCCTTATTGTGTACTTGAGCATATTTTGGATATATGCCTATGAGTGGTATAGCTGGATCTTGAGGTAGCAATATTCCTAATTATCTGAGAAAGCACCGGATTGATTTCCAAAGTGGTTGTACAAGTTTACATTCCCACCAGCAATGGAGGAGGATTCCCAATTCTCCACAACCTCTCCAGCATGAGTTGTCATTTGAGATTTTGACTTTAAAGATATGCTTATCTGATATTTGAGTCATATAAAGAGGAAACAAACAAATAGCTCAGAGAAATAGCCAAGGAAACCCACACAGTTAAAGAGAAAATGAACAAATTGTTCAAAGAATTGACTTCCCAAGTGGAGAAGAGGAACTTTCAGTTCCTTTCCAAAAGGAACTGAAAAAAATTCTCAAAGAAACACAGGCAAGTATAGCCAAACAAATAGAGGGACAAGTAGAGTCAAAATTAGTGGCATATAGTGAAGAAACGAACAAAAAAAATACAGGCCATCATACAGAGACAGGAAGCCACATTCAAACAGATGAAGGAAATGGTGCAAGGCATAAAATTAGCATTAAAATCAATAAAGAAAACACAAACAGAGAAAACCCTGGAGCTGGAGAACTTAGAGAAAATATCAGGAACCCACAATCAAACGAGAGGACCCTGACTAAAACGCTCAGTCCCCATCCCAAAAGGCAAAGAGGATGGACATCAGAAGAAGAAGAAAATGGGAAACAAGCTAGGAACCTGCCACAGAGGGCCTCTGAAAGGCTCTGCCCTACAGACTATCAAAGCAGATGCTAAGACTTATGGCCAAATGTTGGGCAGTGTGCATGGAATCTTATGTAAGAAGTGGGAAATAGTAAGAGCTGAAGAGGACAGGAACTCCACAAGGAGATCAACAGAACCAGAAATTTGAACACAGGGAACTTCCCAGAGACTCATACTCCAACCAAGTACCACACATGGAGATAACCTAGAACCCTGCACAGATGTAGCCCATGGCAGTTCAGTGTCCAAGTGGGTTACATAGTAATGGGAAGAGGGCTGCCTCTGACATAATCTGATTGGCCTTCTCGTTGATCAGCTCTCCCTGAGGTGGGAGCAGCCTTACCAGTCCACAGAAGATGACATTGCAGCCACTCCTGATGAGATCTAATAGACTAAGATCAGAAGGAAGAAGAGTCCCCTATCAATGGACTTGGGGAGGGGCATTCATGAAGAAGGGGGTGGGAGGGTGGGATCAGGAGGGGAAGAGGGAGGATCTTATGTGGGGATACAAAGTGAATACAGTGTAATTAATAAGAAAAAAAGAGAAGAAAAAAAGATGGAAGACAGAACCTCTGGTGCTGAAGATACGCTTGCAGAAATTGATACTTCTCTCAAAGAAAATGTAAAATCAGAAAAGTCCCAAACACAGAACATCCAAGAAATCAAAGATGCCATGAAAAGGTGAAATGTAAGAATAATAGTAATTGAACATTCCTCTGTTTCTTTTATTTCTTTCAGTGATTTAATCATTTCTTCTCTGAACACCACAAACTGTTTGGCTGCATCTTCCTGTATTTCTTTATGGATGACTGTAATCTGTTTTATTATATCTTCCCCTAATTTTTTTACGCATTTTATTTTCTTCCTCCATTAACCTCTTCATAAGCATAGATATAAGGTCATCTTCTTGAATTTCACTTGCGTTAGGGTGTCCAGGGCTACTTGCCCCTGGATAACTGGGTTCTGGGGATGCCATATTGCTTTGCCTTTTGTTGGTTGTGGTTTTTTTTTTTTGCTGACCTCTACCCATCTCTCTGTCTCAGGTGTTGTCTGTTAATTTCTGGTGCCTGCTGTGTCTTGGGGTGGGGAGAATCCATCTGGTGGGGTTCTGAAGTTCTCCTCTGCTTTTTGGGTATGGTCAACTAAATGGTGGTACTTCTCAGGATTGTCACAGTTTACTTCAGGTGTATGTACCTGTGTGGTAACTGTGGTGTTCAGGAAAGCTCTCCTCTCATCAGGAGAGGTCCTGGTGATGGCTGACCTGCTGCTAAGTTTCTTGCTCTGAATTTAGTGAGCAGCACCTGTTGCTCTTAAGGTGTAATTGTTGGGTGAAGTCCTCTTAACGAACCAGGGATTACCACAGAGGAATGTTCAAACAAACAGCTGAAGGAATTGAAGGAAAAACTGGAAAATACAGTCAGACAAGTGAAGGAAAAAAAATGGTTCAAGATCTGTAGATAAAATTGGAAAAATTAAAGAAAACACAAATGGAGGAAATCATGGAGAGGAAGAACCTAGGAAAGAAAACAGGAACTAGAGGTAAGCATAACCAACACACTACAAGAGATGGAAGAAAGAATGTCAGGTGTGGAAGATACAATGGAAGAAATCATTGTATCAGTCAAAGAAAATAATAAATCTAAAAAATTCCTGACACAAATCATCCAAGAAATGCAAGACAACATAAAAAGACAAAACCTAAGAATACTAGGAATAGAGGAAAAAGAAGACTCCCTCCTCCAAGGCCCAGAAAATATTTTCAGCAAAATCATTGAAGAAAATTTCCCCAACCTAAAGAGTAGGCCTATAAGAATACAAGAGGCCTACAAAACAACTAATAAATTAGACCAGAAAAGAAAATCATCTCATCACATAATAATCAAAACAGTAAGTATACAGAGCAAAGAAAAAATACTAAAAGCTGCAAGGGAAAAAGGCCAAGTAACATATAACGGCAAACCCATCAGAGTAACACCTGACTTCTCAAAAGAAACTATGAAAGCTAGAAGAGCATGGATGAATATCATGCAGACCTTAAGAGAACACAGATGTCAGCTTAGGCTACTGTACCCAGCAAAACTTGTAGTCCTCATAGACAGAGAAAACAAGATATTCAATGACAAAAACAAACTTCAACAATACCTACACACAAATCCAGCATTACAGAAGATACTATAAGAAAAATACAACCCAAGAAGACTAACTACTTTCAAGAAAACAGAGGAAATAAATAACCTCACTACAGCAAATCAAAAAGTAGCCAAACACACAAACACACTACCATAGCCAACATCAAAATCAAAGGATCTAACAGCCACTGGTCATTAATCTCTCTCAACATCAATGGACTCAATTCTCCAAAAAAAAAAAAAAAAGACACAGACTAACAGAATGGATGCATAAACAAGACCCAACAATCTGTTGCATACAAAAAACACACCTAAATCACAAAGAAAGACAATACCTGAGAGTAAAGGGCTGGAAGATGGTTTTCCAAGCAAATGGACTCAAAAAGCAAGCAGAAGTAGCCATTCTAATATCTAATAAAACAGATTTTCAACAACAATTAATTAAAAGAGATAGAGAAGAGCACTTCATACACATCAAGGGAAAAATCCACCAGGAAGATATCACAATCCTGAACATCTATGCCCCAAATTCAAGGGGAACCACATTTGTAAAAGAAACCTTCATAAAACTTAAATCACACATAGACTCCCACACATTAATAGTGGGAGACTTCAACACCCCACTCTCAACAAGGGACTGGTCAACAAAACAGAAATTAAAGAAAGAAACAATAACTCTGACAGAGGTCATGAATCAAATGGACCTCATGGACATCTACAAAACCTTTCACTAGAAACACAAAAGTATTTACCTTCTTCTCAGCACCTCATGGAACCTTCTCCAAAATAGACCTTATAGTTGGTCACAAAGCCCTAGGAAAAAAAAAAGAAACAGACACACCAAAGAGGAGTAGACCGCTGGAAATAATCAAACTCAGGGCTGAAATTAATAAATTAGAAACAAATAAAACAATTCAAAGAATCATTGAAACCAAGACCTAGTTCTTTGAGAAAATCAACAAGATAGACAAACCCTTAGCCAAACTAACTAAAAGGCAGGAAGACACTACCCAAATCAACAAAATCAGAAACGAAAAGGGGGACATAACCACACACACTGAAGAAATCCAAAAAATAATTAGGTCTTAATTCAGAAGTCTATATGCCACAAAATTTGAAAATCTAAATGAAATGGACAATTTTCTTGACCGATTCTACATGCCAAAGCTGAATCAAGACTAGATAAACCAATAAATAGTCCTATATCTGCTAAGGAAATAGAAACTGTCATCAAATTCTACCATGCAAAAAAAGCCCAGAGCCAGATGGTTTCAGCGCAGAATTCTACCAGACCTTCAAAGAAGAAATAACACCAATATTCTTCAAACTATTCCACAAAATAGAAAGAGAAAGAACACTACCAAACTCATTCTATGAAGCCACAGTCACCTTGGTACATAAACCTCATGAAGACCCAACAAAGAAAAAGAATTTCAGGCCAATCTCCCTCATGAACATCGATGCAAAAATACTCAACAAAATACTTGTAAACCAAATCCAAGAACACATCAAAGATAGATAGCATCCATTACGACCAAATAGGCTTCATCCCAGACATGCAGGGGTGGTTCAATATATGGAAATCCATCAATGTGATCCACCACCAAACAAACTGAAGAAGAAAAACCACATGATCATCTCTTTAGATGCTGAAAAGGCAATTGACAAAAATCCAACATCCATTCATGCTTAAAGTCTTGGAGAGATCAGTGATACATGGCACATACCTGAACATAGTAAAGGCAATATACAACAAGCTTATAGCCAATATCAAACTCAATGGAGAGAAACTTAAATCATTCCCACTGAAATCAGGAACAAGGCAAGGCTGCCCACTCTCTCGATATCTCTTCAACATAGTGCTGGAAGTCCTAGCTAGAGCAGCAAGACAATTGAAGGAGATCAAGGGGATACAAATTAGAAAGGAAGAAGTCAAAGTATCACCATTTGCAGATGATATGATAGTAAACCAGAGTGAGCCCAAAAATTCTACCAGGGAACTCCTACAGCTGTTAAACACCTTCAGCAAAGTGGCTGGACACAAAATTAACTCAAAGAAATCAGTAGCCCTCCTGTATACAAAAGACAAAAAAGCCAGGAAATAAATTAGGGAAACAACACCCTACACAATAGCCACAAAGGACATAATGTACCTTGGTGTGAACCTAACCAAGCAAGTCAAAGACTTGTATGAAAAAAATTTCCGGTCTCTGAAGAAAATTAAAAGAAGATATGAGAAGATGGAAAGATCTCAATTGCTCATGGCTTGGCAGGATTAATATAGTAAAAATGGCCATCTTACCAAAAGCAGTCTACAGATTCAATGCAATTCCCATCAAATTACCAACACAATTCTTTACAGACCTGGAAAGAAAAATTCTCATCTTCATATTGAACAACAAGAAACCCAGAATTGCTAAAACGATTCTCTACAGTAAAAGATCTTTAGGAGGTATTTCTATCCTTGATCTCAAGCTCTACTATAGAGAAACATTTATTAAAACTACATGGTACTGGCATAGAAATAGACTGGTGGATCAATGGAATCGAATAGAAGACCCTGACATAAATCCACACACTTATGGACACCTGATTTTTTACAAAGATGTCAAAACCATTCAATGGAAAAAAGACAGCATCTTCAACAAATGGCGCTGGTCTAACTGGATGTCTATGTGTAGAAAAATGCAAATAGATCCATACTTATCACCCTGCACAAAACTAAAGTCCAAGTGGATCAAAGACTTCAACATAAAACCAGACACACTAAACCACTTAGAAAAAAAAGTTGGGAAGACCCTTGAACTCATTGGCACAGGAGACAACTTCCTGAACAGAACACCAACAGCACAGGCTCTAAGAGCAACAATCAATAAATGGGACCTCATGAAACTGAAAAGCTTCTGTAAAGCAAAGATTACTTTTTAAGACTGTTGATTCTTTCTTTTTTTTTAAGCTTCACTCAAAGGAAGTTTATGGTTACATAGCTTTTTATCTTTTTTATTAATTGTTTATTTTTACATTAATTACAGTTTATTCACTTTGTATCATAGCTGTAGCTCCCTCTGTTATCCCCTCCCCCTGGCCCACCCTCCCTCCCTCACCTTCTCTACATTCCCCCTCTCCAAGTCCACTGATGGGGGATTTCCTCCTTCCTTTCCATCTGACTCTTGCTTATCAGGTCTCATCAAGACTGGCTGCATTGTCCTCTTCTGTGGCTTTGTAAAGCTGCTCCTCCTGTAGGGGAGAGGTCATCAAAGAACCAGCCATTGAGTTCATGTTCGAGACAGTCCCTGTCCCCCTTACTAGGGAATGTCTGGGAGAATGAGCTGCCATGGGCTACATTTGAGCAGAGGTTCTAGATTATATCCATGGTTGGAGTATCAGTCTCAGAAAAGACCCTTGTGCCAGATATTTCAGTTCTTTTTCTCTCCTTGTGGATCTCCTGTCCTCTTCATGTCCTACTGTCTCCTCCTTCTTTCATAAGAGTCCTTGCACTCTGCCCAATTGTGAGGTATCCTGAATAAGGTTTCCCAGAAGTTGAAAGACGCACAGGGTATATACTCATTCATAAGTGGATATAAGACCTATAAGATAGGATAAACATACTAAAATCTGTACACCTAGAAAAGCTAAGCAAGGAGGAGCACTCTGGATAAGATGATCATTCCTCACTCAAAAAGGCAAACAGGATGGACACTGAAAGTAGGAGAAAACTGGGAACAGGACAGGAGCCTACAAGAGAGGGACTCTGAAAGACTCTACCCAGCAGTGTATCAAGGCAAACTTTCGTTTTTTTTTTCTTTTTAATGCAAATTGCACCCTGCCAGTAAATAAAAAGTTGGCTGAGAAATTACCTTGATTGCTCATACTTTGTTAATATATAACAAGTTGCTTAATTACAAATGGTTATGGGTTCTTGAGGATAATTTGTTTTTTTTTTAATATTTATTTGTTTCTCATCCATAATATGTAAAACCTTTGATCATGTAAGGGTATTTGGGAATATGTTTTTCTTATATGTACTCATTGTAATATTTTACTTAAAGAAAAATAGAATGTAACCACATTGTGATTTTTGTACTGTTTCATAGACCCTTCTGGAATATAAGCCATGAGAGAAAAAAAAAATTGTTGGAACTGGCTCTTCTAGTTTGTTTCATCCACTAAATGTATACCTTTTATTTATGTACAATAGCAGTAACAGTTCCTATGTGGAAAGTTACTCTCAGAGAAATTTTGCATGGTGATCAGCCAGCCTTTGATCTGTGCCCTGGCTCAGGTTACTCTGCAGTGTAGAAGTTGGTCTTCCATATACTGTATCATTACAATTTATCTTAAGCTTTGTAAGTTGTTCATTTTATTATTTTAATTTTTTGTTTGTTTTGTTGTTTTGTAAGACAAAGATTCATGTATCCCATATTGGTTTTGAATACCGTTTTACCCAAGCATCACCTTGAAATCTTTATGCTCCTACTGCTAACTGCCAGCTTGCTGGGATTCAATGAAGGAGCCACCTATCAGATGATGGAACCTTTTTAAAAGCAATTGAAGATTAATTTCTTTATCAAAATGTTAGTATCAGTCCATTGACAACATCTTAAATATAGACAAGAAAATGCAACTTCTTAGATTCAAAGAATTTATTTACCATCATGCTTACAAATAAAATAACTATAAATAAATACATTCATAAATAAATAAATGGTAGTTGCAAAGATAGTTTAGCTAGTAAGAACACATATTGCTCTTGAAGGTGATCTAGATTCATTTAGCAAAAGCCACACAGTGGTTCCAAGTGGTTTACTAACTTCACTCCCGGGGCATTTGTTTCTCTTTTCTGACACTGGGCGTCACAGCACTAGACATGTAAGTGGTGCTTATACACACATGAAAAGGAAACACTCCTGACATAAAGTAAATAAAAGTTTAACAGCTACAACTTTATATTTTGGCTCCTGAGTTTAAGCCTTGAATTCTGCTAAAAATAAAAAATACACCCCCCCCCCCATTTCTACCCTTTCATTTCTGTGAAAGAGGACTCAGAAGATCAGGGACAGAGAGAGAAAACTGTGGTTGAACCATTGTGCCGGCTGTAACACGGTACTCAGGGCCTCTTGATTTTCTTTGTTTGCTGTTTATTTGTTTGTTTTTCCATTTGGCACTTGAAGAGCCAGCTTATCCCTCCTTTCAGTGACAGCAGGACAGCACTGCAGCATCACTCCCTGGAGTGCAAGTCAGCACTCTGTGGGTTTATGCATATGGTTTTCACCAGAGGAAACGCTGACCACAACGCATGCTCAGGGACATTTTGCCCCATCACTGGGTAGCATACCTCCTTTCTAAATTATTCTTCTTCACTGATTCTCATCTCATGAATTTGTTCACTTTCCCAACAAAAAGCAGAGGGCATGGAGGGAAATTGCTTCCTGCTTTTTCTTTCTGCCTTCATCAATGTCTATATTTTTAATCCTTACAGTTCCCTTAAACACCTTTGACAAATTTGTTATCTTATTTTATCAGTGTTAAAAGAAGTAATGGAATCACATTTTTTTTTTTTTGACAAAGTGTTGATTGATCCTATTGAACTCTAGGAAAACAAGACATGAGGTGTGAATTTTCTCAAGGCCTCTTGAGCAGTGACATGCTAACTATATTGACAAGAAAAAAGGGTCATATTTGTGAAGGTAAAGAAATAATCACAAAGTAGAAAAATATACTTCTAACACCATTTTCATTACCAGAAATAATTACATTTTACATGTATTGTTTGTCATACTGTCTAATAATCTACGACTTAGAACTCCATTTCTCTTTTAGGTCTTTGCACTATATTAACACATTTTGCTACATTTTGTAAAAGTATACTTAGATCATTTCACTGTTAGGTGTTCGAGTTTATATTGTATAGCTAATCAATAAATTCCCACTTGGCAAGAGGTAGCAGAACTCATTCTCACTTTGCTGTTTTGAGAATTTTCTTTTGAACAGTTGTCAGTATTTTATATAACCAAATATTGCAGTGCACTATTTGAAATATTTTATGATGTATTATTTTCCCACTCTGAGAGGATTCTTTCAGATATATGACTGCTATATCTACCATGTTACCAGTACTGCAACTTTGTTGGTGCGCACAAATTCTTCATCTTTTGACATAGCTGCTCCTCTTCCTTCATTACCAGTTTTTTTTATTTTTATTATTAGTTACATTTTATTAACTCTGTATCCCAGCTGCATCCCGCTCCCTCATCCCCTCCCAATCCCACCCTCCTTTTGATTGTGCTGGATGCAAGGCCTGAAAAGGGTGTTTCATAGTACCTAACAGCATCAACTTCTTAGTGGTAAATTGCCTCTGAATTCTTGTTCAATAATTGCTAATTAATAGTTCATTAAATGGCCAATCATATTCCCCAAATCTAGAATATCTAATGACATTCTTTTGATTAACATTATTATCTAGTGGTGTTTTTATGACTAATAGTGTTGAGAGTTAAAACTGATACATGTTAACATCAGCCCAGGGTTTATGTGCTAAACTATTTTGTCAGGTTAGACAGGTTGAACTCGATCATTCTCATTTCACACAGACCTCAGATTTGTACTTGAATTGTATATTAGATAAAAGTCACCGGGTCCATATTATCAAAGATATGCTTAGATACACATCCTAAACATCATTGAATAAGTACAAGTTCCTTACCACTGTGAGTCCTCTAGCCACAGTAACTGTTCCTTGGATCACTCTGCATTTTGCTGATGAGCGAGCATATTGACTGTATAACCTCCATAAATCCATGGGTGTATTGGGGACTGCCCAGAATCAGCACACAGGAAAGGTCACTGAACTTCTCTGACAATCTTGTCGCCACATAAATTTTTTCCTCTCCTTTTCTATGATTCTGTGCTACACTGTATTTAGATTTTCTTCCTTTAATTTCTATGACTTTTTAAAATAGTTTTCTTTCCCACCAACTACATGGATTCCATGGATTTTATTAAATAACTTGCAGAGGTACCCGAGTACTGTCCAGATATAAGAGGGTGGGCTAGTTTGTACTTACTTTTTTTGTTTTGTTTTGTTTTAGCTTTTTACATATGAGAAATGTTTTATACCTTCATAAAATTGTGGAGTCACTGCTCTCATACATTTTCTAAACCGCAGGAGATATCAATCTGGAAGTGGACAGATTCACACAGACACCAACTTAGGATCCGTAAAAAAATGCAATGTATGGCGCTGTTTTAAAAGAGCAACTTATTTATGAACAAATCTGTTTAAGAGGGGATTATATTGGTTTAAATAGCACGTTTCAGTTTTCATATTAATAAGTAACATCTAATATTCATATTTTCTCCACCTTATTACTTAAAATCACATTGAGAGGAAAAATGAAATGTCATTAACCGAGTAATTTACATATCTTTTTAATTAAAGTTTATTCACTCTGTATCCCAGTGTAGCTCCCTTCCTCATATCCTCCCACTCTTTTCCTCCCTCCATCTTCTCCTCCCATTCTCCTTTACCAGTCAACTAATAGGAGAGGTCCTCCACCCTTCCATAAGAACTTAGCCTATCAGGTCTCATCAGAACTGGCTGCATTGTCTCCCCTGTGGCCTTGTAAGGCTGCCCCACTCCTCAGAGGGAGGTGATCAAAGAGCCAGACACTGAGTTCATGTCAGAGACAACCCCTGTTTGCCTTAATAGGGAAACCTAAAGAAACTGAGCTGCCATGGGTTACTTCTGTGCAGGGGTTCTAGGTCATCTCCATGCATGGTCATTGGTTAGATTATCATTCTCAGAGAAAACCCCTGTGCCCAGATATTTTGGTTCTGTTGCTCTCCTTGTGGAGCTCTAGTCTCCTCCAGATCTGACAATCTGTCCCTTCTTTCATAAGATTCCCTGCTCTCTGCCCAAAGTTTGGCTATAAGTCTCAGCATCTGCTTCAATGCACTGCTGGGTAGAGTCTTTCAGAGGCCCTCTGTAGTTGGCTCCTGTCTTGTTCCTTGTTTTCACCTTCTTCCAATGTCTATCCCATTTGCCTTTGTGAATGAGGATTGAGCATCTTACCCAGGCCCTCCTTCTTGTTTAGCTTCTTTAGGTGTACAGATTTTAGTATGATCATCCTATATTATATGTCTAATATCCACTTATTCTTTGAGAAAATCAACAAGATAGAGAAAACCTTAGCTAAACTAACTAAAAGGCAGAGAGAGGCTATCCAAATCAACAAAATCAGAAATGAAAAGAGGGACATAACAACAGACACTGAGGGAATCCAAACAATCATTAGGTCTTACTTCAAAAGCCTGTATGCCACAAAATTTGAAAATCTAAATGAAATGGACAATTTTCTTGATTGCTTCCACTTGCCAAAGCTGAATCAAGACCAAGTAAATAAAGTAAAGGGTCCTATATGCTGTAAGGAAATAGAAGCTGTCAAAAGTCTCCCATCCAAAAGGAGCCTAGAGCCAGATGGTTTTAATTTACACATCTTTACTGAATAAATTGTGGTTTTTATACAACTAGTGTGGAGATATATAATCAAGAATATGAAAAGAAATAATTAAAAATCTATGATTAAAAACAGTTTTTCAGCTGAGAATATAGTTTTATATGCAAAGAATACTATACTCTTCAGGTTTTCCTTACTAAATCTGTAGATATCCCCTGTTCCCCTTACTAGGGTACCCACTTGGACACTGAGCTGCCAAGAGATACTTCTGTACAGGAGCTCTAGGTTATCTACATGCATAGTCTTTGGTGGAGTATCAGTCTCAGAAAATACTTCTGTTTAATTTGTTGTTGTTGTTCTGTTGTTCTTGTGGAGTTCCTGTCCCCTTCAGGTCTTTCTATATACCCCTTCTTACATAAGATTCCCTGAATTCTGCCCAAAGTTTTGTTATGGGTCTCAGCATCTGCTTCAATACCCTACTGGGTAGAAACTTTCAGAGGCCCTCTATGATCTGTTCTGTTCCCTGTTTTCTCCCTTTTTTGATGTCTATCCCATTTGCCTTTCTGAATGAGGATTGAGCATGTTACCCCAGATATGGTATATGCTCACTTTATAAATGGATATTAGACATATAATACAGGATAAACATATTAGACATATAATACAGGATAAAATCTGTACACCTAAAGAAGCTAAGCAAGAAGGAGGACCCAAGGTAATATGTCATTTTAAAAAATATACTCACTCATTGTAACACAGATAAAAATTGTGTAGGTAAAGCGAATAACAAATTTTGCACACTTTAGAAAGAGGAAAATAGTGCTCTTTAGACTATAGCATTTTGTGACAAACAGTGGGAAACCTCGCTAATTGTTTGAAGTGAAATTATGTATAGCTTCACCCTCATATCAATCATATTGAAGTACATTTATGTTTCAAACATCTGAAGCACAGCCCATTGTACTACAATGTGTGGGCTAAACTAATAGTTTTCACATGTGTAGTGAAACAAAACAGTTCTAACTATAGTGAGAAATACTCCAATCAGTCTCCCCTGCCACGAAGAGCAAATAGAGAGTTTTCTCCAGTTAAAAATAAGAATTTCGAGAAAAAAATATGAAAGGTTATATAATGCATACTTATCTATATTATAATGCTTAAAAGAAATTACTCTCTGAATTATGTAAATTTAATAAAAAGAGAGTGTTGTAGTTTAAGTGTCTATATCAATGTAAATAAGACATTTGTCTAAAAAGGAAAAACAATTAAGCACACACAAAACTTGTTATAAACTTTTTAAAAACCATTGGGATAAAGTGGAATACTGTGATCAGAAAGTTGAAGAGAAAGTTGATTACACACCTAAAGGTACAACTAAATATCAATTAATACTCCCGAGGCTTTGATTCTGGCTCTTTGAAAGTAGAAAGGAATTTTATTCAAAATAGGTGCTTTTGGGGGTTATGTTAACATATCATTGAATTTTTATTTTGTAAACAAAATTTAAAAGTCTTCAAACAAAGTGTAACTGGGGAAATGACCCAGCAGTTAAGAGTAATGATGGCTCTTTCAGAGTACCCAAGTTCAATTTCCAGCATCTACACAGTGGCTCACAGCCACCTGCAACTTCTGTTCCAGGGGATAAAATTTCCTCTCTGAACTTAACAGTCACCATGCACTCAACTGTGAACAGTCATACATGCAAGCCAAAAAACAATCAAATATTAAAAATAAATAAATATATACAATGAAAAATAATAACTAAAGATTGAAATCAAAATGAGTTAAAGGATCTGTGCTATAATAATTCTGAACTTGAATCTATTAATATAAAATTAGTAAAAATAGAATTATTTGATTTTATAGCAGCAAATCTACTTAGAAATTATGTGAGCAAATTGAAAGCAATGCTTTGTTTTAAACATAAATTATTAATGCTAAAGCAATTTATTGAAGGGTATTTATTGAGCTTGCCAATTAAGAGAAATCTTTATTGTCTCTTTATAATCATTAATTTATACCTTTGTCTATATCATTTCTGACAATTCTAAACACAGTAATGTCTCCTTACTCCAGGGCTCTCACATACATTAGACAAAAGCTGTACCCTTGGGTTTGAGCCATCTAATTAATTTTTTTAATCTTTTTTTATTTTTAAATAATTTTATACATTCACTTGTATCCCAGCTGCAGTGCTCTTCCTCTTTCTCTCCCAATCCTCCCCTTCCTCCCTCATCTCCTCCCTGCCCCTTTCTGAGTCCACTGAGAGGGGGTGTACTCCTCTCCTTCCATCTAGCCCTAGCTCATCAGGTATCTTCAGGATGGTTGCAATATTCTTATCTGTGGCCTAGCAAGGCTGACCCTCTTTCAGCAGAGAGGGGAAGCTCATGGGTTCATGTCAGAAACAATTCATGTTCCACTTACTAGGGAACCCACTTGGATACTGAACTACCATGGGCTATGTCTGAGCAGGAGTTGTAGGTTATATCCATGCATGGTCCTTGGTTGGATAAACAGTCTCATAGAAGTCCTCAGCATCTGTTTTGATGCACTGCTAGGTAGAGTCTTTCAGGTGCCTTCTGTGGTAGGCTACTGTCCTGTTACTTGTTTTCTCCTATTTCCAATGTCCTTCCCCTTTGTCTTTCTAGATGAGGATTGATCATCTGACCCCTGGAACTCTTTCTTGTTTATTTTCTTTAGGTGTACTTATTTTAGTATGTTTATCCTATCTTATAGGTCTATATAAGTGAGGATATACCATGTGTGTCTTTCTGCTTTTGGGATATCTCATTCAGGATGATTGTTTCTGGATCCCACCATTTGCCTGAAAAATTAATGATTTCCTTGTTTTTAATTGTTGAGTAGTATTCCATTGTGTAAAAGTACCACAATTTCTGTATCTATTCCTCCATTGATGGACATCTGGATTGTTTCCAGATTCTGGCTATTAGGAATAAAGCTGCTACCAACATGGTTGAGTAAATGTCCTCGTTACATACTTGAACATCTTTTGGATATATTCCTAGGAGTGGTAGAGCTGGATCTTGAAGTAGTACTTTTCCTAATTGTCTGAGAAAGTGCCAGATTGATTTCCATAGTGGTTGTACCAGTTGACATTCCCACCAGCAATGGAGGAAGGTTCCCCTTTTCCACAGCCTCTCCAGCATGCATTATCTCTTGAGTTTTTGATCTTAGCCATTCTAAGGTGAAATCTCAGGGTCATTTTGATTTGCATCTCTCTGATAACTAGGGATGTTGAACATCTCCCTATGTGTTTCTCTGCCATTCTATATTCCTCTACAGAGAATTCTCTGTTTATCTCCATATGCCATTTTTTAAATGGTTTACATGAATTATTGCCTTTTAACTTCTTTAGTTCTTAATATATTCCAGATATCAGCCCTCTGTCAGGTGTTGGGTTGGTGAAGATCCTTTCCCAATCTGTAGGCTGTCATTTTGTTATATTGACAGTGTCTTTTGCTTTACAGAACCTTTACAGTTTCATGAGGTCCCATTTATTGATTGTTGCTCTTAGGGCCTGTGCTGATGGTGTTCTGTTCAGGAAGTTGTGTCCTGTGCCAATGAGTTCTAGGGTCTGCCACACTATTTCTTCTAACTATTTAGAGTATCTGGTTTTATATTTAGGTCTTTGTTCCACTTGGACTTTAGTTTTGTGCAGGGTGATAAATACAGATCTATTTTTCATTTTTCTGCATGTAGACATCCAGTTGGACCAGCACTATTTGTTGAAGATGCTGTCATTTTTCCATTGAATGGTTTTGGCTTCTTTGTCAAAAATCAAGTATTCATGGGTGTGTGGGTTTATTTCTGGGTCTTCTATTCAGTTCTATTGATCTACCTTTCTATTTCTCTGCCAGTACCAAACAGTTTTTATTATTATTGCTCTGTAGTACAACTTGAGATCAGGGATGGAGATACCTGTAGAGGATCTGTTGTTGTACAGGATTGTTTTGGAAATTCTGGGTTCTTTGTTTCTCGATATGAAGTTGAGGATTTTTCTTTCAAGGTCTGTAAAGAACTGTGTTAGTATTTTGATGGGAATTGCATTGAATATGTAGATTCCTTTTGGCAGGATGGCCATTTTCACAATGTTAATCCTACTGATCAATGAGCACGGGAGATCTTTCCATCTTCTGATGTCTTCTTCATTTTCTTTCTTTAGAGACTTGAAGTTTTGTTTTCAAACAGGACTTTCACCTGCTTGGTTAGAGTCACCTCAAGGCATTTTGTGTTATTAGTGGCTATTGTGAAGGGTGTTGTTTCCTTGATTTCTTTCTTGGCCCTTTTGTCTTGGGTATACAGGAGGGCTTCTGATATTTTTGAGCTAATTTTGTATACAGCCAGTTTGCTGAAGGTGTTCATCAGCTGAAGCAGTTCTCTGGTTGAACTTTTGGGGTCACTTATGTATACTATCATATCATTTGCCAATAGTGAAAATTTGACTTCTTCCTTTCTGATTTGTATTCCCTTGATCTCCCTTACTTGTCTTATTGCACTAGCTAGGACTTCAAGTACTATTTTGAAGAGATATGGAGACAATGGGAAGCCTTGCCTTGTCCCTGATTTCAGTGGGATTGATTTATGTTTCTCTCCATTGAGTTTTATGTTGGATATAGGCTTGCTGTATATTGCCTTTACTATGTTTAAATATGTGCTTATATCCCTGATCTCTCCAAGACTTCAAATTTGAATGGGTACTGGATATTGTCAAATGCTTTTTTGGCATCTAGGGAGATGACCATGTGGTTTTTTTTTTTTTCCTTCAGTTTGTTTATATGGTGGATTACATTGATGGATTTCCATATATTGAACCACCCTTGCATGCATAGGATGAAGCCTACTTGGTCATGGTGGATGATATCTTTTATGTGTTCTTAGATTCGGTTTGCAAATATATTGTTGAGAATCTTTGCATCAATGTTTATAAGAGAGATTGGTCTGAAGTTTTTTTGGATCTTTGTGTGGTTTAGTTATTAAGGTGATTATTGCTTCATAGAATGAGTTTAGTAATGTTCCTTCTGTTTATATTTTGTGGAATAATTTAGAGAGAATTGGAGTTAGCACTCCTTTGAAGGTCTGGTAGAATTCTGCACTGAAACCATCTGGGCCTGGGCTTTTTTTTGGAAGGGAGGCTGTTGATGGCTGCTTCAATTTCCTTGGGGAATATAGGCCTGTTCAATCTCTTTACCTTGTCTTGACTTAATTTTGATACATGGAATCTCTCTAGAAAATTGTCCACTTCTTTAAGATTTTCAAACTTTGTGGCATATAGGCTTTTGTAGTAAGACCTAATGATTGTATTTCCTCATTGTCTGTAGTTATGTCCCCCTTTTCTTTTCTGATTTTGCTGATTTGGATAGTTTCTCTCTGCCTTTTAGTTAGGTTGGCTAAGGATTTGTCTATCTTGTTAATTTTCTCAAAGAACCAGATCTTGGTTTCATTGATTCTTTGAATTGTTTTATTCGTTTCTAATTCATTGATTTCAGCCCTGAGTTTGATTATTTCCAGCCATCTGCTCCTCTTGGGTGTTTCTGCTTCTTTTTTCTAGGGCTTTCAGTTGTGCCATTAAGTTGTTAGTATGAGATGTTACAAATTTCTTCTTAAAGGCACTTAGTGCTATAAGTTTTCTTCTAAGTACTGCTTTCACTGTGTCCCATAAATTTGGGTATGTGGTATCTTCATTTTCATTGAGTTCTAGGAAGACTTTAATTTCTTTCTTTATTTCTTCTCTGACCCAGCTGTCATTTAGTAACAAGTTGTTTAGTTTCTATGTTTGTGTAGGCTTTTTGCTATTTCTGTTGTTGTTGTTGAAGTCCAGCTTTATTCCATGGTGATCAGACAGGATACAAGGGATTATTTCAGTCTTATTGTATCTGTTGAGGCTTGCTTTGTGACCAACTATATGGTCTATTTTGGAGAAGGTTCCATGAGATGCTGAAAAGAAGGTATATTCTTCTGAGTTTGGGTGAAAAGTCCTATAGGCATCTATTAGGTCCATTTGAATTAGGATGTTTGTAAGTGACTTTATTTCCCTGTTTGGGTTCTGTCTAGATGATCTGTCCCTTGGTGATAGTGGGGTGTTGAAGTCTCCCACTATTAAGGTGTTGGGGATGATGTGTGATTTAAGCTTTAATCATGTTTCCTTTACAAATGTAGGTGCTCTTGTATTGGGGGCATAGATGTTCAGAATTGTGATGTCTTTTTGGTGGATTTTTCCTTTTATGAGAATGTAGTGCCTCTCTATGTCTTTTTTGATTAGTTTTGGTTGAAAATCTATTTTATTAGATATTAGGATAGCCACTCCTGCTTGTTTTTTAAGTCAATTTGCTTGAAAAGCAGTTTTCCAGCCTTTTACTCTGAAGTAGTGTTTATCTTTGTTGTGTAGGTGTGTTTCTTGGATGCAGCAGAATGTTGGATCCTGTTTCCACACCCATTCTGTTAATCTGTGTCTTTTTATTGGAGAGTTGAGTCCATTGAACTTGATAGATAATAATGACCATTGAAAGTTATTTCCTATAATTTCTGAGTTTGTGGTGTTACTGTCATTCATTGCTTGTTTTCTTTTGATTTTTGTTGGGAAATTATTTATAACCTATGTTTTTTTTTGTTTGTAGTTGTTTTCATTGGATTGGAATTTTCCTTCTAGTATATTCTGTAGGGTTGGTTTGCCATTCAAATATTGCTTAACTTTAGTTTTGTCGGGGAATATTTTTGTTTTTTCCATTTATGTTGATTAAAATCTTTGCAGGGTATATTAGTCTAGGTTGGCATCTGTGGTCCCTTAGAGCCTGCATGATATCTGCCCAGTCCCTTCTGGCTTCCATAGTTTCTGATGAGAAATCCAGTGTGATTCTGATAGGTCTACATTTATATGTTACTTGGCCTTTTTCCCTTGCTACTTTTAGTATCTTTTCTTTGTTATGTAGATTAAGGGTTTTGACTATGATGTGGAATGAGGAATTTCTTTTCTGGTCTGGTCTATTTGGTGTTCTGTAGGCCTCTTGTATGTTTGTGGATATCTCTTTCTTTAGGTTGGGTAAATTTTCTTCTATGATTTTCTTGAAAATATTTTCTGGACCTTGGAGCCTGGAATCCTCTTCTTTGTCAAGTCCTATTATTCTTAGATTTCGTCTTTTCATGGCGTCCTTGATTTCTTGGAAAGTTTGTGTTTGGGATTTTTCTGATGTTACTTTTTCTTTGAGAGAAGTATCAATTTCTGGGAATTTATCTTCAGCACCAGAGAGTTTCTCTTCCATCTCTTGTATTCTATTAGTTATGATTATGTTTTTCGTTCCTTCTCTTTTCTCTAATTTCTCCAGTTCCAGTGTTTTCTCAGGTTGTGTTTTCTTTATTGATTCTAATTCTTGCCTTGTTTTCATGCCTTGCAGCATTTCCTTCATCTGTTTGAATGTGGATTCCTGTGTCTCTAAGATGGTCTCTATTTTTTTGTTTGTTTCCTGTCTTAATTCCACTACTTCTGCCTCCATTTGTTTGGCTATATTTGCCTGTGTTTCTTTAAGAGCTTCATTCACTTTGTTTTTCTTTGTTTCCATTTGCAAGGCCAAATCTTTGAGAGATTTATTTGTTTCCTCTTAACTGTTTGAATCTGTATGGCTATTTCTCTGAGAGATTTGTTGGATTCCTCTTTATGTGTCTCAAATAACTGGGTAATCATAGCTTTAAAATCATTTTCTTCTGTTTCTGATGAGTTGGAGTATCCATTAATTTGGGGGATTGCCAGTGAAGCTATGATACCTTGATTTACGTTGGTTGTGTTCTTTCACCTACCCCTGGCCATTTCGGTATTGGCTGGAGGCCTGAAGCCCTGCTTCTGCTGTCTTGGGCCCCAGGCCCTGAGCTGTGTGGATTTGGGATTCAGGAAGGATTGTATTGCAGAACTGAATCTCTGTGGTTGGCACTCTGTGGTTGGGCCTGTGCTCAGGCACAGGCAGTGGGTGCATTCTGGTGTGATTGTGTTTCCAGAGGTATGCACACTACCACAGGGCAGATTTCCAGTGGTGGATATATTCTGGCTGGGCAGGATTTCCGGATCCATGTGAGCTCCACTGAGCTTCTTGTGGGGGGCTCACGTCCAGCAGGGTGGTGGGGAGGGGATGCTCCATTGGTCAGGAGCTGGGCAAGAGGGCCGTAGGCATGGCCCCAGGGTATGGGCTCCTGAGATATGTGTCAGAGGGGTTGGTTCAGTGGGCTGTTACAGCTGTCTGCTGTGCTAAGGGGTCTGGAGTACCGTCTCTGATGTCTTAGTCCCCAGGCTGTGAGCTTTGCTCTCAGCTGCCTGCTGCTGTGTGCAGGTTTCCCCACACGGAAGGAATGGACAAGGGAAGTGCCCCACTTCTTTCCCAGAGAAGTCCGCGCCAGATCTAAATCTACAAGTACTTCACGCTTCTGTGGTGTCCCCTCTCTTTAGAAAGCCAAAAGTCCAAATTCTAGTTTCGATTGTCTCTCCATTCACCAGTTTCGGAGATTTATGTCTTCTGCCTCTCCAAAATGGTACATCTGCTCGCCGCCATCTTGGAACCTCTCTAATTTTTATTTTGAGACTACTCTCACAAATTCTCCCAGGCTGGTTTTGAGCTCACTCAATAGCTCAGGCTGCTAAAAACATAGTCTTACCTTAGCATTCTGTGTAGCATCAGTTTTGGTATCTTATTTGAGTCTTCCCAAATTATATGTGTAACTGACCATAATATAAAGGTCTAACAGGGTGGTTCTTCTAGAGAATGATATCAAGAAAATTGAATATGAGGAGTTTTGCTCTGTTTATCTGATCTAACACAAGTAGGTTCCTGCTTGATCGCTTCCTTCTTTTCAGGTGTCAAGTCCATAAGTACATGTCTGCATTTTTACAGCAAAAATAGACATATAAACACTTACAGCCTCCAATAGTAGTGAGTATGTATTCAACTAATAAATTTAAACTTTTCTGCTCTGAATAGCATATTAATATCTTCAGTAAGGATACACACTCAGTCAAACTTTTTCTGCTTTCTCAACGTGCATATTCCAATACAGCTTTACATAGTATTGGGGAGTTTTTCCTAA
This sequence comes from Psammomys obesus, assembly GCF_907164565.1. Lineage (NCBI taxonomy): Eukaryota > Metazoa > Chordata > Mammalia > Rodentia > Muridae > Psammomys > Psammomys obesus. Next base: position 9,708,995 of record NW_026594428.1, on the reverse strand, counting down.
ACATTAGTATCTTAAAAATAGTGAAAACAATAAGTAACAGTTTCAAAACACTTACACATTTTGATTACTCAGATTTACATGTTAATGCAATTCAATACAAAGCTCTTTGACTGTGGAGAATAGTAATAGTTACTATTATATCATCATCATCATCATTTTACTGACATTGTGTGTTGACTCCATACATCAGACAGATATTTGTCACTAATTGATATCACAAACCCATTTTTTTCTCCTTCTGAAACAAGATATCAGTAAATATTCTAGACTGACCTAAAAGTGACTCTGTATATCATGCAGGTATTGAACTTGGCCCCCAGGCCCCAGCCTCTTGAACAGGTAATACCATATGCTTATGGCTCCATGTCTGGTTTAATGGATATATTTTTTTAATTCCCATTTCCTTCTGAATTTTTTTTATTTGTGGAAGAAGAATAGTTGTTTCTTTAATGTTACTTAAAATTTGTTGAGTAGGAAAAATACATTGTAAAAAAAAGTGAGGGCTGGAGAGGTGTAGGCATAGGTCTATTGTGTGATTCAAATGCTGATTTCTGTAACCCCCTTTACTTGGTTGCAAACATTGTTCTGAGAATCTCCTAATATTAATGTTGTATAACGTCTGCTCCTCGATGGTCCCCTGATATGTCAATAACACAGCTCACAGCTAATCACTCAGCATGAAAAAGAACACTACTGGACTTCCAGCCAGGCATGGGAGGAGGAGTTAGAAGAAGTAGGGGAATGAGCCAGGGGCAGATGTTCAGGAGACACCAAGAGAGAGAACTCAGCAGGAAAGCTATAAAATGCAAGTATCAATACATGTAAACAGGGGAGAAACCAGATTAGCCAAGAGGATTAAAAATAGAGTAGTAACTGCTCAGTTCTTGTGTTTTGAAGCTTATTCTAAACAAATATAAAAGAGTCAATTATAAGTGGGTATTAGACATATAATATAGAATAAACATACTATAATCTATACACCTACAGAAACTAAGCAAGAAGGAGTACCCTGGATAAGACGATCAATCCTCACTCAAAAAGGTAAATGAGATGGACATTGGAAGAGGAAGAAATCACTAAACAGGACAGAGGCCTATCACAGTGAGCCTCTGAAAGACTCTACCCAGCATACTATCAAAGCAGATACTGAGACTCACAACCAAACTTTGGACAGAGTGCAGGGAATTTTGTGAAAGAAGGAAGAGATAGTAAGACCTAGAGAGGACAGGAGGTTTACAAGGAAAGCAACAATACCAAAAAACCTGGGCCCAAGAGTCTTTTCTGTGACTGATACTCCAACCAAGGACCATGTTTGAAGATAACCTAGAACCCCTACTTGGACGTAGCCCATGGCACAGCTCAGTCTCCAAGTAGGTACCCTAGTAAGGGGAACAAGGACTATCTCTGACACAAACTCAGTGGTTGGCTCTTTGACTTTCCCTTCCACCCAGAAGGAGGAGCAGCCTTACTAGGCCACAGAGGAAGACATTGTAGCCATTCCTGAGGAGACCTGATAGCTAGGATCTGATGGAAGGGGAGGAGGACCTCCCCTATCAGTGGACGTGGAGAAGGACATGGGAAGAGATGAGGGAAAGAGGGTGGGATTGGGAGGGAAAGAGGGAGGGGGCTATAGCTGGGATATAAAGTGAATAAACTGTAATTAATAAAAGAAAATTTTAAAAATTTCAATTATTTATATGATAGGCAGGTTAAGAGAGAAAAATAGAAATGAACACAGTTATATAAAAATAACTGTAACAGAGAGGTGGCTAAGCTAGCAGAACACTTGCTATGCAAACATGAGTGCTAGAGATTTGATCACCATATCATGCACCTATAGATAGACATGTGCCACACACAGGCAAATGGGAATATACAGATAAATGCACACAACACACACACACGCACACACACACACAAAAATTTTTTTTCATAAAAGTTAGTGAACCAGTGAATGAAAAGTGAAACTAATGGTTTAATTATGTCACTAAGGAAAGATGTCTCAGAAAGGGTTACTAAAGATAACATTGAAATGAAAGGAGGTCTAAGGATAGCTGGGGACTGTGGGCAATAACAAGGATGCTGCCCAAAGCAGTGAGTTACTGTGATTCATATGAGAGAATGCAGGCTTTGTTGCTCTTTAAAGGTTATTTTATCGTTAGTTACGTTTGTGTGTATCTGTGTCCCTTTGTGTGGCAGTATGTGTATGTGAGTGCACATATCCCCAGAGACCAGAGGCTTCAGATTCTCTAGAACTACAGCTGAAGGTCATTGTGAGTCAAGAGAAGTTCCTGCTAGGAGGTGAAATTGGGTTCTGTGTGAGAGCAATGCATGCTCTTACCTCCTGAGCCATCTCTCCAGCAGTGATTTTCCATTTCAAATGGTTGCCTAGAATAGAGCATAAAACTTCTTTCCTGGAGCAAGATTATGGACAGAGAGTGAGTGATTCTGTGTGAAAAGGAGAATGAGAAATGCAGCTACAGCTGTGGGCATCTCTGTGTGCACAGACAGAGATGCAAAAAATTGCTGAAAGGATGCAGGCATGGTGGTTTTAGTTTTTCAGTACTGAACTGCCCTAAAACTAAAGCCTTGAATGTTGAACACATTCATATTAAGAATGTAAAATTAGACTCTATTGTGTATTTTCTGCAAATGATAACATTTTAAAATACCACCAGATTAAGTAATAATGTAAGAACTCGGTATTTTTGAATACTAAATATCAATGTATGTCTCAGAAAATATGTCAGTGATGTTCGGTCTCTTTATACAATCAACTCAGTTCTTCTTAAGTAGACTTAAATTTTAGATGATCTTTGTAGCCTAAAATATATTCTTTACTTTTTTAGTTAGTAATTATTATAAAGCCACAGATACTGTTGTAAAAACCATGACAAATGACCCTGAGACATGCTCCTCTCAGGTTTCTGTGGAGCAATCAGTTTCCTATAGGGCTGCAATCAGGAATCAGGCACAATATGTGATCTCTCACTTTGGAAACCTTTAGTTCCCACAGTACAATCAGAACCCATTGCCTCCCCAGTCACTGCCACCTTTGCTTTCATAAGAGGGTTGATTACTGTGCCCCCCTGGGCAGCAATCTAAAAATATGAGCGACTTCACTGGTGACTCACTTATGTATACTTTATACCATAACATTTCTTTGTTGTAATTATGTTAGTCCATTGCTTCATAGAGAGCTTTATGTGTGCTCCTGTGTTCGTATATTTTTATGTTTTGTGCTCCTTTGTAAGTTTGTTAATCATCATGTCAACTTGATTGGTAATTTGGACATTTATGTATTTATTTGTGTACTGTTTGTTGTTTGTTTTTAAAGATCCTATCCAAGGTATTTCTCATGTGCTTCTGCCAAATTACAGGCAAGGAATTTATTTCTAATTTATTAGGGTCATAAATGAGTGAGTTAATTTATTTGGACTTTGTTAAATAATTTTCCATTCAAGACCACATAGATAAAATGGAGTTCACCCAATAAAAAAATTCTAAGTTATTTTATCATAAGTTTCTATTTCTCAGAATACACATACTATCTCATCTATTTTTCTTCCTATCTCTCTTCTATCACTACTTGTACCCTTTTCTCCTTCCCTATCTCAATTCTCCTCTCTCCTACATTTCTTTCTCTCTTTCTTTCTTTCTTTCTTTCTTTCTTTCTTTCTTTCTTTCTTTCTTTCTTTCTCTCTCTCTCTCTCTCTCTCTCTCTCTCTCTTTCTTTCTTTCTCTCTCTCTCTCTCTCATTCACTCTCTCTTTCTCTTGTCTCTCTCTGTAGCTAAAGAGTGGATTTCAGGTAAGTTTTCCAATCATTATATAATTTAAACAACTACACTTTTCAATTTGAAACCTAGAAACAAATTTAAAGATAGGGTTTTGGAATTCAGAATGTTTTCTTAACCAATACACCTTAATCAACTTCTCAAGGAAATGGGTATTTATCACTAAAAAATTCCATGGTACAATTTCATAGATATGTCGCTGCTGTTGATTAGGGGTCATTGTAATGACTTTATACCTGAGGGTAACTACATTCCTTATAGCACAAAAACATTTGAAGGGACTAGGAATTTTCAGTTCTTTATTTTATTGTTATGGAATAAAAATGCTTTATTAGACTATCATGAGCACAGCTTCACAGAATTTAATTAATTTTTAATTGAACCATTGGCTTCAGCATAGATATTTTTAATCCACTAAATTTTTCATGTTGATAAATTTTCAAAACAATATCTAAACATCTTGTGTTCTGAATGGATTTTAAAAATATACTCATGGTAAATCATGAAAAAATTGTGTCATGTAGCTTTATTGGCAAGGATATGCTGCAGAGTTTATGGGGATTTTATCTAATCAACATAAACTTTGGTGGCAGAAAAGTCTGTGTTTTCTACGTGCAGTCCTCACTAAAAATATTTTTAGATGGATCCTGTTGTGAGCATGATATATCATCTACATAGATATCACTGCAGTGCTCCTGTTGTTATCAATAAACTGGGTGGATTTGTCATTTTTAAAAGCGATTTCTGATAAAGATCAACAATTATTTTTATTCTTTTTACTCAAGAAACAGGGTCACTGTTAATTTCACCAATGAGAATGTTTGGCTATCCAGTATTTGTGATTTGGAAATTTTAATAGTTGTAAGGAGGAACATATGGCATAAATGTAATAGTCTGTATTTTTTTATTACCTGAACAATTTTAACATTTAATAAAGAATAGTACACATGCAGGATAAGCAACAAATATGCTCTGAATGAAGAAATCAGCTGACATCCATCTTATATGAGTGATTTGTTAATGACATTTTAACAATTGGAAACAGCAGCTTAAGTATGCAATAAAAAATATGCCTTTTTCTTAATAAAATCATAAAATATATAAAGTGACAGAATGTAACCTATCTTATGTTTAAAAGTTATCATGCATCTCATATATGTCCACAGTATGTAGCAGTTGCTGCAGGTGGGTGTACTGATCTTTCAAGTGCAAAATGAAACTAAATCACCTCATTTGCTACTAAGAACAAATAGATATAGATCAATTTCAACTCAATATTTCACATAATTGATGTTAATAGACCTTCATAAAACAAATGAATTATTTAGATAGTGTTTCAGACTCATAGCTGTCTATTAAATATCCATCCTTTTTATTGTAGGCATACTGTTTGTTATAAGAAATTTGAGTGTGAACATTTAATGTATGACATAAAGAATACCACCATATTATCCAAGGCACTACCGAAATTGCAAAATGTGCATTGCTTTATGTAGGATTAATTCAGAAGTTGATTACTATCTAGTCACATTAATAGAGTAAAGCAACGAAAAAGTATTTTACTCTGTAGCTTGATTCAAGTCTCTAGAAACAGGAATCATGATTTTGATACAAAAAAGATGATAAAAAAGTTCAATACTTCTTTATTTCATATAGCTTTAGGGTCATTTGAAAGCTGCCCACACATTTAGAGGAATAATGAAACTTGACCAAGACAAACAAAGTGATAGCTTAGTCCTAGAATCCTAGCTTATATAAGATAAAGTAGGAAATGACAAGCTCCTCTTCAGTCAGGGCAATTTAGTAAATTCCTGTCTCAAGCTTACCAGAGAGAGAGAGAGATACAGAGAGAGAGAGAGAGAGAGAGAGAGAGAGAGAGAGAGAGAGAGGAAGACATATAGTTTAGACACAAAATATATACTTGGCATGTGTAAGTGGCTAGGCATATTCTCAGCACATAGGAAGGAGGAGGAGAAACAGAAGTCAGGGCATCAACTTTGATTATATACTCTGAGCTCTCCTAGGGAGGATATGTAGTATATCTTCCAGCTTATCTTTTCAAAGTGTCTTCTTCTGTTTTTTTTTTTTTTTTCCACAGCTAAGCATTGCCTGCTATTTGGATAACTATTCTTGTTGAGTGTGCCCAAGTCCTTTGTCAGCTATATGTCATATATGTGCACATGGAATCTTCTTAATGCCTATGGAAAGTCTCAACATCTTTAAATAGTATAAAAGCTGCACTAAATTCTATTTTTGTCTTTAGTAGGCTCGGCCATTTCTTTTCCTTTTCTGCACACAGCCACATTCATTTTGGGAAACAGAAATTCTGCCCTATGTCAAAGTCTTCCCCTATGAGGTTGTGTTGATGAAATTATTGCTGAGGTTCTATAAATTTTTATAATCATTATTATTCTTTTGTAATTTCAACGTTATGACCAAATATGTGTCATTTTCCACAGAATATGTGTCACAAATAAAGGTTTAACCTAAGTTGAATAATATATATATATACAGATACATATGTAGATAGCAATCCTTGTACTCTATGAGTGTACTAGAGAGTGTTTTTTATTAGTTTTGCATTTGACATAGATTTTACATTTATGAAAAGCTAAATTGAACCAATAAGGCAAAACATATTCTCATAATTTTATAATGATTGTTACAACTTTGCTTGAAATATAAAAGAAAGTTAAAAATTGTATTAAATTCAAACTCTGGATGTGTATAGATAAAATATTGTAAAATGGAAAAATTACAGGGTATTTAATCTTCATTTATCATTTTTGTATTTTCTCATTTGTTTAAATACTACCATTATACTTATTTGAGAAGAAAAAAAGTTAATGATAGTTTCCTTTCATAATAAAAATGGAAAGAGACATAATTTTCACTCACAACGATTGGAAATTAAATGCATAACAGTAAATTTGATAATACTTCCACAGGAATTGAAAATTGGTAGAGGTGGAGGGAGGTAGAGAGACAGTCCATTCTAAGATCAGTTGACATATCTTGAAGAACCATGACTAATACTAATACTTCTAGATGATCAGCACCGTTCCTCTGATTTCAACTTTAGCTGATGAATATATGGTGTCAATATGAAAAAAAGGATGCTTTTCTTTACAATATCCTCAGAATTCCCATGTGATTACATTTAGTTCACTTCTCTAGAGGATCTGACACAAAACTGACACCTTTTCTTTTTCTTCTAGTTTTTCATTTTTTTTTTTTTTACAATAGTAGAATGAAATATCAGCTTAGAACAAAACCAGCATGCCCTCTGATCTTAAATAATGTATGTATTATCGGACATTTTCTGAATATTTTAAGTAATCAAATATATTAATTTAATAAGTCATTTCAATACATATTCAATACATATATAAGTACAAGCTGACACACTAACATGTCCATCCTTCATTTCTTCTCATATTCATTGATTGGAGTCTATGTTCTCATCTATGTTACTTATATAGTGCTACCTGATATAGATTATTGAAAAATCTAAATAATGTCTTCAAGCTAAACTTAATTAAATAAGTCAGAACCTAGAAAGCGTACAGCCTTTCTCTGTATTATATAGTATATTTGATATATATATGTATATGTACATATATATATATTAACTTTTTTACATTAGAAGATTAAGTTAATAGTCTAAAGCATTTTTTATCTATTCCTATAAGGGATGCATGTTTATTTCCTCCAAAAGTTTAATTGAAAATTTGAGCCTATTGGTAAAGAAGGATCATGTGGTACTTCCATAGTTCACAGGAGAGTATCTGAGGCAAATTCCAAGAAGAAAGGTCTTCTCTACAGTATAGAAAGCTGCTGGAAAATATAACTAAATGTAAATCCAGAAGAAAACTCAAGAAGACCCAACCATTTTGGTACTGTGATTCTAAATTCCCAATTTTCGTCTCTATGAAAATAAATGTTTTTTGTTTGTTTGTTTGTTTGTTTGTTTGTTTTGGGTTTTTTTGTTTTTGTTTTTGTTTTTGTTTTTGTTTTGTTTGTTTGGTTTGGTTTTTGCTTTATCTACTCAGTCCTAAGTAGAATTGCAAAAAAAAAAATAAAATAATAAACGTTTTTGTACTTTTCATTATTTAAGATGGAATTTAATATACTCTTAGAAACAGAGTGTATATGTGTGCATGTATGTGGGGATGTGCCAGTGTCAGAGGGCAATGGCTAATGCCTTTCTTGGTTAACTTCTGACTTATTTCATTACAGAGTGTCTCTACCGAACCCAGAGATCATTCAGTTAATCTTTATTTCCACTTAGGTCCAGTCACCATCTTCTTAGTACAGATGTTACAAACAAACCTCACTGAGTCAATCTTTACATAGATCCCAGGATCTGAACTTAGATCATTACGAAAGCACTTTGGTGACTGAACCTCCACTTACCTCCATTATTACAACTCATGAGGGTGAGGATCGGATGTATGGAGAGGAGGCCAAGGATCAGGAGAGAGAAGAAAAATCTGTGGTGTTGGGTGGGCAACTCTGGGACAGGGGAGGCTTCCAAGAGTCTATGGGAGTGACACTGGCTAAGACTGTTAGCAGCAGGGGTTAGGCAGTCTGAAGTCCACACCTCCTGTAGCCAGGTGTGACTGCCAATGGAGGGAAGGGGACACCAACCCACTTATAAAACCTTTGACCAAAAATTTGTCCTGCTTATAAGGAGCATAGGGATAAAGATGGAGCAGAGATTAAGGGACTGGCAAACTAATGACTGTCCCAAATTGAGAGAGAGCCATGAGAGATTTCATCCAGCAACTAATGGAAACAGATAGAGACTCACAGCAAAACAATAAGCTGAGCTCCATGATTTTTGTGGAAGTGGGAGAAAGGTTTGAGTGAGCCAGAGGGGTCAGGGACACCACAAGACGACCTGTAGAGTCAAGTAACCATGGCCCATGGGGGCTCAGAGAGACTGAACTGCCAACCAAAGAGCATGCTTTGACTTCAGCTAGATCCCTCACACATATGTAGCAGATGTATAGGTTGGTCATCACATGAGCCCTTTCACTATGGGAATAGAGGCTGTTTTTCTGACTCTGTTGTCTGCCTCTGGATCCCTTTTCCTTAGCTAGGCTGCCTTGTGAGTCCTCAGTAAAAAAGAATGCATTTAGTCCTGCTGTAACTTGATGTTGCAAGGTGAGTTGCTACTCTCCTTCTCTGGTTAGAAGGAGAGGGAAGCTGGGGTGGAGTGTGAGGGTATGACTAGGAGGAGAGGAGGCAGGGGCCTGGAATCAGACTGTGCTATGATTAAATATGTACATACATACATATATACATATAAACATACATAAAAATTCCTACTCTGTTTCACTTTTGGAAGAAGATTCAGTCATTTGTACAGTCTTTTTTTCTAGGGCTATTCAATATTTTTCTAATTACACATAAATCAGTATAAAACGTCCTGTAAATAAGCATGTTTAAATGAGTTTCCTTTGCTGTGATAATCTACCTGACATCATCAATTTACAAGAATGAAATTTTATTTTGTTTCTTAGTTTCAATTTTTAAGCTGTAAGTGAATCATCAGCATGGCCTTTAGAAAGGCAGGATGACCTGGTGTGTAACGGTAGAGTAGGTAGAGTAGAGCTGCTCATTTCATAGCATCCAGGATGCTGGGACAGTTGTTTTGCAGTAACACAGTCTTCCTTCCAAACTCACTGAACTCTTTAGCCAGGTGTTTAATAACACTCAAGAGGTAGACATAGACAAGTCTCTTACTTTGGGGCCAGCCTGATCTACAAAATGAGTTCTGGGAGAGTTAGGGATACATAGAAAAGTTTGCAAAAATCAAAACAACCAAACAACAAACAACAAAAACCAAACCCAAATTATACAAACAAAGACCTCACTGATCCTTGAAATGAACAACTAGATAAATCTACCCAGAATGTTTGAGTTCATGATCCTGTCATCCTGCTAAGGCCACCTCAGAACATTCCTGTTTTACAGATCTACCTGCTGACATTGGAGCTTTTCTAAATAAGATCCAATACAGAAATGTCTATGTCAACACGTGATTTTTTTTCTCCTCAGGATACTTTGGCAGTGTCTATGATGAAAAAAGAGCATCAACTGAAGAGTTTAAATTAGCTTGGGTGACTCCATTTTGAAAGGAGGAACCATTTTGACCAGGAGCTGAACTAAGGTATCAGGAAATATCAAAGAATATCTACTTGGCAGAAAACAAAGTTAACTCTCCTATCAACAGCCTCCAAGAAATATCAAGAATAAATAATTGATAGAACATAGAAACAATCTCCCTGGAAATAATCAATGAGAATCAGTTGGGAAAATTCTCTCCAATGTTCCAGATGTAGTTTAAAAGAATAGCAATTGGGATTATGAAGAAGGTCACCTCACCCCTAAGGCTTTTACCTAATCCTGTAATGTCATGTAATGTCAAGGCATTAACCCCCATGCTTGCTGTAATGGAAACCCTCTACTTGTGGTTTTCCCTTTAAAAACCCTGCTCACTCAAGGACTGGGGTCCCATATCTCTACTGCTGTGTCAGTGAGACTTGGTCCTGAGTTTGATCACTCTCACAATAAAGCTCTCTTGTTCTTCAAGGAGTTGTCTCCCGGTGGTCTCTAGGTTTTTTTTTTTATTAATTACACTTTATTCACTTTGTATCCCCCCATAAGCCCCTCCCTCCTCCCCTCCCAGTCCCACCCTCCTCCCCTCTTCTTCACAAATGCCCCTCCCCAAGTCCACTGATGGGGAGGTCCTCCTCTTCTTCCTTCTAATCTTAGTCTATCAGATCTCATCAGGAGTGGCTGCATTGTCATCTTCTGTGGCCTGGTAAGGCTGCTCCTCCTTAAGGGGAGCTGATCAAAGAGCAGGCCAATCAGATTATGTCAGAGGCAATCCCTCTTCCCATTACTATGGAACCCACTTGGACACTAAACTGCCATTGGTTACATCTGTGCAGGGGTCCTAGGTTATCTCCATGCCTGGAACTTGGTTGGAGTATGAATCTCTGGGAAGACCCCTGTGTTCAAATTTTCTGGTTCTGTTGCTCTCCTTGTGGGGTTCCTCTCCTCTCCAGATCTTACTATTTCCCACTTCTTTCATAAGATTCCATGCACTCTACCCAACAGTTGGCCATAAGTCTCAGCATCTGCTTTGATAGTCTTCAGGGCAGAGCCTTCCAGAGGCCCTCTGTGGCAGGTTCCTAACTTGTTTCCTATTTTCTTCTTCTTCTGATGTCCTTCCTCTTTGCCTTTTGGGATGGAGACTGAGCATTTCTAGGGTCTTTTGATCCTGGCCCAACACAACACAACATGTTTAGAAGACTTTGGTGTTCTTCTTGTGGAGTTCTTGTGCTTTCTGGTTCTTGCTCTCCTCCCCTTCTTACATAAGACTTTCCATACTCTGTACTCTGCCCAAAGCTTGGCTGTGAATCTCTGTGTCTCTTCTGCTTTGATCTTTGTCTTTTAAAGGATAAATGTGGTCCCAACCTGTTCCCTCTCTTCTACCACATATGGTGTCTATTCTGTCTGCCCTTCTGGTTTAAGTATCTTCTCTAGGGTCCTCCTTGTTGTTTAACATGATTAGATCTACAGATTTTAGTATGCTTATTCTTTACCCAGGGGGTCCTGCAGAGACTGATGCATCAACCAAGGACCATGCATGGAGATAGCCTAGAAACGCTGCTCAGAGTTAGCGCAGAGGAAGCTCCATCTTCATGTGGGTTCCCTAGTAAGGGGAGCAGGGGAAGCTTCTACCATGAACTTGGTTGCCTGCTCTTTGATCTATTTCTCCTGGTATAAGGACCTAGCCAGCCCACAGAGGAGAAGGATCCAGGCAATCTTGATGAAACCTGATTGGCTAGGGTCAGATAGTAGAGGAGGAGAACTTCCCCTATAAGTGGACTAGGGGAAGAAAAGGGAAGTAAGGTAAGACCAAGAGGAAATGAGGAAGGGTTACCACTGGTATACAAAGGAAATAAATTGTAAATAATAATAATAATTAATATTATAATAATTAAAAACATGTTCAGAAGAACATACACATAAAATTGGAGAAACTTTTCAAAGTTAGGGTTTGTGGAGGTGAGAAATTTAAATATAAAGCAATAAAATTGTTTCTGTCTGTTGTTTTTAATTTGGGGGAGACATAACATGACAGTAGTTTCTTTTCTTTTATTTATTCTAATCTAACACTGTAGACTAAAGATAAGGACAAGTGAAGGCAAAGTAGTCATGTTCAGTCTTCACAAAAGTGCAATTTATTCATGTTGATCATTTAGAGATATAAATGTCAGTCAGCATGGATATGTAAATAATGATTGTTAAGCAAATGTCAGACACTATTCTGAGTGTCTCAGAAATTTTAAATTTAATCTCCATAGTAATCATGTAAAAATTATTTGTTCTCTCATTTCACAGAAGATGGCAAATAAAAAGATGAATGACATTTTTTTTCTGTAACAGACATAGTTTTCCATATAAGCCAGGTCTGTATAAATTAGTTACTGCAGCCTATTATTTGAGGGGAGACATAAATAATATATTAGAATGGTTGGTTGAGGTGAGGATAACAAGATGAATTGAAAAAAGTGATGTTCTCACTCCCATGTTTCTATACATACTCCCTGGTCTCCTGTGCTCGGTATCTGTTGTGCTCTTTCTTATCTATAAAGAATCAAAAATTTCAAAGTGGCTGAGGGGAGGGTGTTACTAATGAGAAGAGTAGAATAACTTTAGGAAAATTAAAGTTTGATAACTATAGACACACAAGATGTTAAATATTAAAGAATTAAGAAATAGAAAACTTGATGTAAAAATTAAACTTCTGGCCAATATTATTTTTATTTCCTTGGATCTAACTGAACATGGAAAAGCTTAAATAGTTAACACATTTAACTGTTTTCCTGTAGCTATCCAGCTAGGAAAAACAAAACAAACATATACCTTTGGGTTTGAAGTGCCTATCAATCAGCTACCCCTAGTAGTCAATCAAGCAGTCACCTGGAGAGCAACACTGAACTGTTGGCATGCCTGAGAGGGATGTGGGCAGCAATGAGATGCTTTGACAGTTGTAAGACTGCTGCTAAATTTGTTTTTAAAGAATACCATTAGAGGGAGTAGCCCTGTGAGTGTGTAAGGCTCTAACAGTGAAATGGCACCATAAACACTCTGCTCTCCGAGGAAATGGCACACACAAAGCATCATAAATATGTAGTCAAGGAATAAAAACATGAATAAATGCTTCAAGGATGTAGTGCAAGTGTAAACTGCAGTCCACAACTGTGCTAAGAAATTGTTATATATTGTGTATCTATATCCACATCTGTATAGACATTAGATACCACATGTTTACCTAAATTAATGTACATTAAACACAAGACTGCAGAAGCTTTTTAAATGCTTCACTTGTCTTTCCTTTCTTTTTCATGTTTTTTTTTTAATTTTTATTTTGGTTTTCAGGTACACCATCTATACAAAGATGCTTTGGGACCAAAAAAGCCCTCATCTCTTAATACATAAGTTATTCCTGCTTCGGATGAATGCTTCACAAACTAAGAATGACAGTCTCCTGCAGGCATTTTGAAACCACAAGAATGCTGAAAGAAAAGCTTACCTGTCAATAAATTTCAGGAACTTCCACTCCTGTGCATGATATTGTGTTCTGTGGATTCCCAATAGTGATTTTATTTTTCTCAAAAGACTAGGCCATGGGCCTTTGTTGCTATGCTAAAATATACTTTGCAACTCACATACAGTGAACACTTTAGTCATCATATCCAAAGTAAACATTAAAAATATAAGAAATATTATACATTATAATATATAGGAATTTGTGTTTTGCATTTGCTTTATAAGGTACTCTACCCTTAGTTATATGCTGGTGTGATGTATAAGTGTGTGTTGGTGTGTGTGAGTGTGTGTGTCTTTTTGCATGATGTAGCTTAATTATCAAATTTCCAAATGAGAGAAATACAATGGAATGAAAGAGAAAAAAAATGAAATTATGCCAACAGTCTGAAGAAGACATCTAGTGATTTTGATCGGTAAATGGTTATAATAAAAAAGCATGCTCCTGAAGCACCATCTTTTACAGTTCCAGAAGGTGATATCCAGGCTCTATAGGCGAAAAGTGCTCACCAGTCTTACCCAGCTGCAATTAAAACTGTTCATTTAAGATATCTCTTCTGTTTTAATAATGACTCAAATTATGAGCGTAACCAACCAGTTTCTATTTGGATTTAAGGCCTGATTCACAGGATGGCCACTAACATAGCTTTTAGAACTTGTAGATACAGAGGCCATAGCCTGGAGACCAGAGTCTTTTATTATTATTCCTGGGGTCTCATTGTTATATCCAATATGCCACAGAGCAGGGAATCTCTCAGTTCTTAAAAGAGAAAATTCATCTTGCAATAGATGATTAAGAAAGAAACTCATAACTGGACAAAATGTTTCTGTTGAGTGTTTAGCAATAAGCAGGTCATCTGTCATCCGGCAGAAGTTTCAGGTATCATTGCAAAAGAGGGGGCACAATGATTATAAGAACCAGCTGTTGAAAAACAAATGAAATCATGAAATCCTCAGGCAAACTGGCAGAGATAGAAAAAATCACCCTGAGTGAGTTAATCCAGATTCAAAAAAGACAATTATGGTATGTATTTACATATAGACTGTAAAGGGATGGTCAAGTGTGGAAGGGGAGGAAACAGATGTGTGGATTGAGAATACGGGGAGAGCCCACTAAAACTAAAGTCCTTTAGAGGGGTCTTATGGAAACCTAACAGAGTAGAAGCTTCCTAAAATACATACACATATGAAGATACTATAAATGGAATTGCCAATTACTGTGGGAGACTAAATCTTAACTGGACACCTGTAGTCACCAAATGAACCCTCTAGGTCTAGTAAAGGGTTATAGCTGATTGAGTTGACCAAAGGGGCCCAGTGGGAGTGTCCTAAGCTCCAAGTCTATTGCCTAGGAAATTAAATGTTATCCACAAATTGAGAGTAAAGGCCCTATTGCTGAAGACAACACAAAACTTGTGGAAGAATAAAAAAGTTGAGCTGGGGCATTTCTAGAGCCGTCACCAGTACTGACTAGTGGTCATGGTACTGGAAGGCACTCTGTATGCTACCAAAGAGTAAACACCAAGCAATTACAAACCCTTCTAGCTCCAGTAGTGTCCTGCTTGCTAGATGTGGTACTACAGTGGTGGCACACAGCATGTTCTGCTGGCAAATTTTTGCCAACTTGATTATAGTTGTATGAGTGGAGGTATTCTTTAATGAGAAAACACCTTCATAAGGTCAGGCAGTAGGAGTCTATCATACATTTTCTAAACTAGTGATTGATGAGGAAGGACATGGAACATTGTGTGTTTTTCCACCCCTGGGCTGGTTGTCCTGACTTTTGTAAGAAAAAAGGCTGAAAAACCCAGCAAGCAGCATCCCTCCATAACCTCATACTAGCAATCGTAATCATGACCTAGAAAGTAACAAACCAGGCTGGAGAGATGGTTCAGCAGTTAAAGGCTAGGCTCACAACCATAAATATAAGACATTAACAAACCAATATCCAACTCAATTTAATGTCTAGGTCTACTCGATGAATTGGAACCCATTCCTGAAACGGCTCAATTGACTGAGAATCTGAGACCAAGGGGCCAGACACCTGGGGGAAAGTCAAATATTTCTGTTCATCTAGAGAAACGAGGCATAACATGATTCTTATTGACATTTCATTCTGCTGTAGTCATTAGTTGCTTCCCCCTTCTGCAGCATTTGGGAACAAATGCAGAGATGCACAGCTCACAATGTGCAGGAAGTAAATGACCTTGGAAATCTCAGTGCTAATGGAGATTTCACCATCAAATCTCTCTCCCTCATGGTTCAGAAAACATTACAGAAGGGAGACAGAGGGATGGCCAGAGCAAAAGGAGATGGAAGACAACAAAGAAACAAGATTTTATAAAACAGCAAGACAGATGGGAAAAAAAAAATGAATACACAGAGACCATGGCAGTTTGCACAGGTCTGGGCTGATAGGATACAAGGGCTGAGAGTGGAAGTGGGCACTATACCTCACCCAAAACCCTGTAGTTATCTCCAGCTGATATCCATTCACAAACGAGTTTTCTTTAATGGGGTATCACTAGAAAAATAAATGACTTTTTTCCTTATTATTATTATCATTATTCATTACAATTCATTGTCTTTGTATCCTGACTGTAGCTCCTTCCCTCATATAGCCACAGTCCCATCATCCCTCACTCTCCCCCCCACATCCCTTCCCTAGTACACTGATAGGGAAAGTCCTCCTCCCCTAATATCTGACCCTTATCCATCAGGCTTCATCAGGACTGTCTGGATCCTTATTCTCCATGGCCTAGTAGGGCTTCTTTACCAGGGGGATATAATTAAAGAGCATGCAACCAAGTTCATGCCAGAGACAACCCCTCCTCCCTTATGAGAAAATCCCAATGGAGACTAAGCTGCCCATGGGCTACATCTGGGCAAGGGGTCTATGTCCTCTCGATGCATGGTCCCTTATTGATTCATCAATCCCTGCAGGCCACCCTGGGTCCAGATTTTTGGCTCTGGTAGTCTCCTGGCCCACTCCAGGTTTTTCTATCACCCCTTCTTCCATAAGATTCCCTGCATTCTGCACAAAGTTTGACTATGAAGCATCTACTTCAATACCCTGCATGGGACTTCATGAAACTGAAAAGATTCTTTAAAATAAAGGACAGTGTCAACAGAACAAAATGACAGCCTACAGACTGGGAAAAGGTCTTCATGAACCCTACATCTGACAGAGGACTAATATCCAAAATATATAACTCAAGAAGTAAAACATCAACAAACCATGTGATCCAATTAAAAAATGGGGTACAGAGCTAAACATAGATTTCTCAAAAAAGAAATATCGAATAGCAGAGAAACACTAAACGAAATGCTCAAAATCCTTAGTCATGGGGAATGGAAATCAAAATGAGTGTGAGATTCCACCTTCCACCCATCAGAATGGATAAGATAAAAAAAATCTCAAGTGACAAGACATGCTGGAAAGGATGTGTAGAAAGGGGAACCTTCTTCCATTGCTGGTGGGAATGTAAACTTGTACAACAACTTTGAAAATCAATCTGGCACTTTCTCAGATTAGGAATAGTGCTTCCTCAAGATCCAGCTATACCATTCCTGGGCATATTTCTAAAAAATGCTCAACTATATAACAAGGACATTTGCTTAACTATGTTCATAGCAGCTTTAATCATAATAGCCAGAACCTGGAAACAACCTAGATGTCCCTCAAACAAGGAACGGATATAGAAATTGTGTAACATTTACACAATGGAATACTACTCAGCAATTGAAAACAAGGAAATCATGAAATTTGCTGGCAAAAGGTGGGATCTAGAAAAACATCATCTGACTTGAGGTAGACCAGAACCAGAAATATGCTCACTTGTAAGTGGATATTATCTATATAATATAGGATAAACATGCTAAAATCGATGGTCTTAAGCTAAACACAAGGAGGACCCTAGGGAAAATGTTTAATCCTCATTCAGAAGGACAAACAGGTTAGACATAGGAAGTAGCAGAAGACAGGGAACAGGACAGGAGCCTTCCATAGAGGACCTCTGCAATAAAACACTCTTAAAGGCAGGAGCAATCATGAGCAATAGATGGTCATCGTAAAATAAATCTATGAGATTTTGTCTTACATCGGTTTATCAGGACCTTTTGTCTTTTCTTATTCTTATTTACCTTAACAGACTATTTGTGCATGTATTATAGTAACTAGTTTTTTTTTTCTAAATGGGATTTCTGTGAGGAAAGACAAGTCTCTCTGTGTATGTATGTGTTTTGTTGTATTTTTATCTTTAGCTGTTTTTTTTCTTTCTTCTTGTTTCTTTCGTTCAACTAGTTTGTTTATTTTTATTTTTTTATATTTTTATATGATATTGGATTTTTATTTTATATTTATATTTTTTTATTTTTATTATGATTAATATTATTATTTTATATTCCTGTTTGTATTCTGAGAGAAAGGAGGTGGTTGGGGTGTAGAGAAATGGGGAGAATCTTGGTGAAGGAAAAATGTAATGAAAATATATTGTATGAATAGATATCTATTTTCATTTTTAAATGTTATTATTAGTAGTATCATAATTATTATTAATTACAATTTATTCAAAATGATCCTGGCTGTGCCCCCTCCTTTGTTTGCTTCTAATCCCACCCTCCTACCCTCTTCCTTCCCTAGTCCACTGATAGGAGAGTTCCTCCTCCCCATCTATCAGACCCTACCTTATCATGTGTCATCAGGACTGGTTGCATTGTCTTCCTCTGTGGCCTACAAGGCCTGCATCCCCCAGGGAAAGGTGATCAGAGAGCCTGCCACAGAGTTCATGCCAGAGAAAGTCCCTGCTCCTCTTACTAGGAAACCCACTTGGAGACTGGAATCAATGGGCTACATCTCAGCAGGGGTTTTAGCTCCTCTCCCTGCATGGTTATTCTTTGGGGTATCAGTCTCTGCAGGACCCCCAGGGTCCAGGGTTTTTTGGCTCTGTTGGCCTCCTTTAGGAGCTTCTGTCCCTTCCAGATCTTTTTATTCTCCCCTTCTTTCATAAAATTCCATGCATCCTGCTCAAAGTTTGGCTATGAGTCTCAGCCTCTGCATCAATATAATGATCAGTAGAGTCTTTTAGAGACCCTCTGTGGTAGGGTCCAGTCCTGTTCCCTGTCTTCTCCTGCTTCCAATATCTATCACGTTTGTCCTTCTGAATGAGGATTAAGCATCTTCCCTAGGGTCTTCCTTGTTGTTTACGTTCTTTAGAAGTATAGATTTTAGAATTTATCCTGTATTATATGGCTAATTTCCACTTATGAGTGAGTATATGCCATGTGTATCTTTCTGCTTCTAGGTTAGCTCACTCAAGATGACCTTTTCTAGCTCCCACCAATACTATTCAGCAATTAAAAACAAGGAAATCATGAAATTTGTAGATATATATTTTCAATTTCAATAAAATAACAATTTTGCAGCCTCATTGGTCATTTTCTTAAAAAAGCCCAGGACCAGATGGTTTCAGCGCAGAATTCTACCAGACCTTCGAAGAAGAGCTAACTCCAATTCTTTTCAAACTATTCCACAAAATAGAAACAGAAGGAACATTACCAAACTCATTCTATGAAGCCACAGTCACCTTGGTACATAAACCTCACAAAGACTCAACAAAGAAAAAGAATTTCAGGCCAATCTCCCTTATCAACATTGACGTAAAAATACTCTACAAAATACTTGCAAAACGAATACAGAACACATCAAAGATATTATCCACTATGACCAAGTAGGCTTCATCCCATGTATGCAGGGGTGGTTCAATATACAGAAATCCATCAATGAGATCAACTATATTAAAAAACTGAAAGAAAAAAAAAACACATGATAATCTCCTTAGATGCTAAAAAAGCATTTGACAAAGTCCAACATCCATTCATGTTTAAAGTCTTGGAGAGATCAGGGATACAAGGCACATATCTAAATATAGTAAAGGCGATATACAGCAAGCCTATAGCCAACATCAAACAGAATGGAGAGAAACTTAAAGCAGTCCCACTGAAATCAGGGACAAGACAAGGCTGCCCACTCTCTCCATATCTCTTCAACATAGTGCTGGAAGTCCTTGCTAGAGGAATAAGACAGTTGAAGGAGATCAAGGGGATACAGACTGGAAAGGAAGAAGTCAAATTATCACTATTTGCAGATGATATGATAGTATACTTGAGCAACCCCATAAACTTTACTAGGGAACTCCTACAGCTGATAAACACCTTCAGCAAAGTGGCCAGATACAAAATTAACTCAAAAAAAAAAATAGTAGCACTCCTGTATACAAAAGACTAAAGGGCTGAGAAAGAAATTAGGAAAACAACACCCTTCACAATAGCCACAAATGATATAAAGTACCTTGTAGTAACCCTAACCAAGCATGTCAAAGACTTGTATGAAAAAAATTTCAAGTCTCTGAAGAAAGAGTTAGAAGATATCAGAAGATGGAAAGATCTCCCATGCTCCTGGCTTGGCAGGATTAACATAGTAAAAATGGCCATCTTACCAAAAGCAATCTACAGATTCAATGCAATCCCCTTCAAATTGCCAACACAATTCTTTACAGACCTGGAAAGAAAAATTCTCTACTTCGTATGGAATAACAAGAAACCCAGAATTGCTAAAACAATCCTCTACAATAAAAGAGCTTCTGGAGGTATCTCCATCCCTAATCTTAAGCTGTACTATAGAGCAACAGTGATAAAAACTGCATGGTACTGGCATAGAAACAGAATGGTGGATCAATGGAACCGAAAAGAAGACCCAGAAAGAAACCCACACACTTATGGACACCTGATTTTTGACAAAGATGCCAAAACCATACAATGGAAAAAAGATAGCATCTTCAATAAATGGTGCTGGTCCAACTGGATGTCTACATGTAGAAAAATGAAAATAGATCCATACTTATCACCTTGCACAAAACTGAAGTCCAAGTGGATCAAAGACCTCAACATAAAACCAGACACATTAAATCGGCTAGAAAAAAAAAAAAGTGTGGAATACCCTAGAACTCATTGGCACAGGAGACAACTTCGTGAACAGAACACCAACAGCACAGGCTCTAAGATCAACAATCAATAAATGGTACCTCATGAAACTGAAAAGCTTCTGTAAATCAAAAACACCATCATCAAAACAAAACGACTGCCTACAGATTGGGAAAGAATCTTCATTAACCCTTTATCTGACAGAGGGCTAATATTCAGCATATATAAAGAACTAAAGAAGCTGAAAAGCAGCAAACCAAGTAATCCAATTAAAAAATGGGGAACAGAGCTAAACAGAGAATTCTCTGTAGAGTAATATCGAATGTCAGAGAAACACTTGAAGAAATGCTCAACCTCATTAGCCATCAGGGAAATGCAAATCAAAACAACCCTGAGATTTCACCTTACAACCATCAGAATCGCCAAGATGAAAAACTCAAGTGACAATACACTTGAGTTTTTGGAGAGGTTGTGGAGAAAGGGGAACCCTCTTTCACTGCTGGTGGGAATGTAAACTTGTACAACCACTCTGGAAATCATTTTGGCGCTTTCTCAGACAACTAGGAATAGCGCTTCCTCAAGATCCAGCCATACCACTCCTAGGCATATATCCAAATGAGGCTCAAGTACACAAATGGACATTTGCTCAACCATGTTTGTATCAGCCTTATTTGTAATAGCCAGAAGCTGGAAACAGCCCAGATACCCCTCAACTGGAGAGTGGATGCAGAAATTGTGGTACATCTACACAATGGAGTATTACTCTGCAATGAAACATAAGGAAATCATGCAATTTTCAGGTAAATGGTGGGACCTGGAAAGGATCATCCTGAGTGAGCTGTCCCAGAAGCAGAAAGACACACACGGTATGTACTCACTCATATAGACTTATAAGATAAACCTAAAATCTGTCCATCTAAAGAAACTAATCAAAAGAGAGGACCCTGACTAAAACGCTGAATCCCCATCCTGAAAGGCAAAGAGGATGGACATCAGAAGAAAAAGAAAATAGGAAACAACCTAGGAACTTGCCACAGAGGGCCTCTGAAAGGCTCTTCCCTACAGACTATCAAAGCAGATGCTGAGACTTTATGGCCAACTGTTGGGCAGAGTGCCTGGAATCTTATGTAAGAAGTGGGAAATAGTAGGTTATGGCGAGGACAGGAACCCTACAAGGAGAGCAACAGAACTAGAAGATTTGAACACAGGGGTCTTCCCAGAGACCCATACTCCAACCCAGTACCAGGCATGGGGATAACCTAGAACCCCTGAGCAGATGTAATCCATGGCAGTTTAGTGTCTAAGTGGGTTACATAGTAATGGGAAGAGGGACTGCCTCCCAGAAATCTGATAGGCCTGCTCTTTGATCACCTCCCCCTGAGGGGATAGCAGTCTTACCAGGCCACAGAAGATGACAATGCAACCACTCCAGATGTGATCTGATAGACTAAGATCAGATGGAAGGAGAGGAGGAACTCCCCTATCAGTGAACTTGTGGAGGGTCATGCATGAAGAAGGGGGAGGGAGTGTCGGATCGGGAGGGGAGGAGCGTGGGGCTTATGGGGGGTTACAAAGTGAATAAAATGGAAAAAATTAAAAAATTTTAAAAAAGAAATGGTGGACCTAGAAAAGGGCAGGGAGGACATGAGGAAGGGTAGGGTTGGGAGGGAATGAGGGACTGGGCTACAGTTAGGATACAAAGTAAAAAACTATAATAAATATTAAAAAATAAAAATTATAAAAAAAGAGATGGTGATTTCAGGGATACAGAGGCTTCAGTGATGTGGAATGTTAAGTCCTGCTGGCAAGTGGAAATCTGTAGTAAACAAAATGGGAAAAACATTATTTTAAGCTGTTTTTTTTTTTTTTTGTATTTTCTCTAGGTAGCTTTGTGCAAGAATTAGTTCTGTTCTGATAATAAATAATACAGTATGTATCTTTTCATGTAACTTTAATGTTCCTGATATTTATCATTGAAAAAAATTTAGCCCAAATAGTTTATGTCTCTATATATGCATATCTGAGATTTTATCTAGTGCACTTGAAATAAATTTGCAACCTAAAGAGAAGAAAATGCATCCCAAAGTTAGGGTAATGGAACCCTAATAATGGAAAGTAGCAGTTCATATCCTGTGACACTGAAGACAAATCTTTTAGATGTATTTAACATCTATTCCAAGTTGGTTTTGTTATATATATTTCCAATATTGCTTCAACTTTCAGAAAACCAAACAATCCAAACAATGCACCTCCTTGCCTGCGTTGTTATCAGTGTTTGGGGAAATTAAGCTAAGGAAGCTTTGTCCAGCAGGAGGTGAAACAAGAACCCTTAAAACTAAACAGTGTTTACAGAGCAACAACACAGGCTTAAAGCAGGTTGAGCAAGCCAAGAGAAGCAAAGCAATAAGCAGCTCTTCTCCAGGACCAGCATCAGCTCCTATACTCTTGCCCTGCTGGAGTTCCTATCCTGACTTCCTTCAGTAATGGACTTGCTCCCCAAGTTGTTCCTGTTCATGGTGTTTGATTATAGCAACAGAAATCCTGAGAGGAGCCAACACTATGATCTAAATAATGATGTTGGAACTTTGATGAAACTACCCAGTGGTTGTCAAAACTGTGTCACTGTAACAACTGGGAAGCTAGGATATCTGTTGAAGGGAGCTTCACAATGTAAAACTAGAGCAACAAGAGAACTTGCAAAATGAGTCACTGAAAGGGAGTAGACTACAATGACTTAAATGGGTTAAAGGTCCTTACCCCTTTATATTTTAAATACTCTACAGAAATGCACCTTCTTTTGTGTTGCTTTGCCCCATACTGTCTCTTACTGTTTAGGAACTACAGTCCTTCAAATATTTTCCAAATCAGACAAAGAGAGACAATGTTCACTCAGTAAACCCATGCTGAGATACATTTCTGATTACTGCATTATTGACAAGAAAAGCAAATTTCTTATCACTGAGGGATGTTAAATATCTTATTTTGCTTATGTATTATGCTCATTATGAGTCAGCTGACAACATATTACTAAAAAGTAGCAATGATTATTTAAACAAGCAAGCATTGCTATTAATTTTATTAAATTTATGGATCCTATAGAGTTAAAATTTGAATCTACAGAACTTTTACCAATATATTACATATTTTTAAACATTCATAGCAAAATTATTCCTGTTCTTATTAATTGTTGAAATGAAATGAGCTTGTATTGATTAAATACAAAAACAGATGAATTACTTTAAGTGAACAAGTAAAAATGTTAAAGGTTATCACTTTTATTTCTAATTGTATATTTCTCTTATTTATGATTTATGTAAAGACTTTCTTAGAAATTATTTGAAAATACTCAGGCAAAATGATTTTGACTGCTAAACCTTGTTTAATATTTTAAAAATTGTGTTATGAGTGTCAGCTTTTCATATGGGATTTTCATACATATTTTGTTTTCATCTCACTCTCTCTGTTTATGTTCTATCCCCCATACTAAGTTTTTCCTTTCTACTTTGTTCTCCTGTCTTCCAATTTAAGTTTCTTTTGTGGAGTTTTAATGTTTTCTTTCTAGTTTTCTTTTTTTAAAATTATTTATTTATTTATTTATCTATCTATTTATTTATTTATTTATTTATTTATTTATTTATTTATTTATGCATTACAATTTATTCACTTTGTATCCCCGCTACAGCCCCCTCCCTCAACTCCTCTAGCCCCACCCACCCTCCTTCTTCTCCCCCTATGCCCTTACCCTAGTCCCCTGTTAGGCAAAGACCTTCTCTTGTATCTGATCATAGCCTATCAGTCTCATCAAGGCTGGCTCCATCATCTTCCTCTGTGGGCTGACAAGATTACACAATCCAGGGGGGAAGTGATGAAAGAGCTGGCCACTGAGTTCATGTGAGAGACATCCCCTGATCCCCTTACAAATAACAGGAAGTACCTTGGTGTGACTCTAACCAAGCAAGTAAAAGACCTCTATGAAAAAAAAAATGTCAAGTCTCTGAATAGAGAAATGGAAGAAGATGTCATAGATGGAAAGATATCCCATGGTCATGGATTAGTAGGATTAACATAGTGAAAATGGCCATCTTACCAAAAGCAATCTACAGATTCAATGCAATTTACATCAGAATACCAACACATTTTTTTACAGACCTTGAAAGAACAATTCTCAATTTATTATGGAAAAACAAAAACAACAACAACAAAAAAAAAACAAAATAGCTAAAAGAATCACATACAATAAAAGATCTTCTGGATATATATCCATCCCAGATCTCAAGGTGTAATATAGAGCAACAGTAATAAAAACAGCATGGTACTGGCATAGAAACAGATTGGCAGATCAATAGAATTTAATTGAAAACCCAGAAATAAACGTATACACATATGGAAACCTAATTTTCTAGGTTTCTTATATTTACTCATCTCTATTCCCATCTGAATGTTTAAAGGCTAGGTCATGCTAGAATATGAGAGCGATCTTTTAAAAATGTCTTTTTAGGGGAATCCAAAATGGGGGCAAGCAGCAAGCATGGTATCTGAGGGGCACAGTATCCAAAACTCTGAAATTGGTGAGTTGAGGGGCAACTGAAGCCAGAACATTGACTTTGAAGCTTCCTGGGCAAAAGAGGAAAACTGGCATGTTGACACCATTTGGATCCAGGTCACCCAAGCACATCCCTGGGGACTGAGAGTGGTGAATATTCAACCCCCTGCACTTCCACTTAACCCAGGCACAGACCTCCCTCCTCAGAAGAGGTGGCCCACAGTACCTGCTGCTCCAAGCACAGAACTCCCTGCTCGATAACTGGGACAGCAAAGGAAGGCCTCCTAGTTCTGCTGTTACCACAGGCCACTATCTGGGACTTCCAGGCTTGAGGGCAACTGTACTAGCTCCCAGGGCCTCCCAGCAGGCGGCTGTACCAGTGGACAAACATTGGACACCATTGAGCTGACAGACCTCTTACACACTAACTTGCCCCTGCAGACCCAAATCTGAGAGTAGAGAACAAGGGGAACCCTTGTGCTTTACAATTAGGCCTTCTAGCAAGTAAATGTGCCTTCAAGTAAGTCTATGCAGAACCCCATGTTCAGGGTCCCTCTATGCTAGCAGCCAAACATCAGATTCTTCCCACCCACACACTCACTGTGGGCAACACAGGGATTCTTGAGACAGCATTCTCAACATTGATGTCCCTGTTCTGTGAGTCTACCAGTGGAGTCCAGGGAAAAAACACCTGGAGCCCAGACAGATGTGAATACCCGGGGGACAGTATGACATTCCTGTAGGACACTGAGGTAGTCAGGGAAACTGTGCATGCAAATTGTGACAGTAAACACTCCAGTGCCTGCAACCCCTTCTACACTTAAACCCAATATTCTACGCATCTACATGTTCTAACACCCTGTCCTTCAAGGCACAGTTCCATAAACATGCCCTTGCTCTCCTGCACTTGTGTACCTGTGCCTGCTACTTTCCTCCCTTAGCTACAGCTTAAGTACAGAACAAAGACCAACCAAGGACCATTTGTGGAGATAACCTAGAACCCCTGCACAGATGTAGCCCATGGCAGCTCAGTATCCTAGTAGGTGCCCTAGAAAGGGGAACAGAGGCTTTCTCTGACATGAACTCAGTGCCTGGCTGTTTTATCACCTCCCCTTGAGGATGGAGCAGCCTTACCAGTCCACAAGGAAGATAATGCAACCAATCCTGATGAAACCTGATAGGCTAGAATCAGAAGGAAGGGTAGGAGGCCCTCCCCAATCAATGAACTTGAGGAGCGGCATTGGGGGAGAAGAGGGAGAAAGGGGGGAATGAAAGGGGACAAGAGAGGTGGGCTACAGTTGGGATACAAAATGAATAAACTGTAATTAATATAAAAATAAAGTTTTTTTTTTTAAAAAACCTTGGTGAAATATAGAAAGCAAAGGTTTTTTTTTTTTTTGCCATCTTATAGTCTATCTGTTCATTCCTTTGATAGTTTCTTTTTCTGTGCAGAAGCTTTAAGTTTTTGTATTCCATTTGTCTGTGCTATGTGTATTATTGTTGTTTTATTCATAAATCTATTTCCTCTACCTATGTCATGAAGTATTTTCCCTGTACTCCTTTTGCAGTTTCAGTGGTTCAAGTTTAAGTGAATGTTTTCTTGATCTAAATTAATTCATTTTAAAGGTAAAATAGAAGATGTATTATACCTATGATTCTCTGGCATTGATGAGCACAGTCAGTAAAGTATAAATTCGAAGACCAAGAAATCCAAATCAGTAGTTTCTTTAGACACTGGAAAAAAAAATCACAGTTCTGATTTGAAAATCAGGAAAATTATCCTGTTTGCAATACTCTCAACAAGTGTTGGAAAGAATCTACTCAAAGGGTTGGAAGATCTCTGTAAAGAAAACTTTAAGATAGTGAAAAAAATATATTACAGAAGACACCAGATGGTGAAATTACCTCCCATGCTTTAAAAATGATAGGATTTATACCACAGCTTTCACCAAACTTCCAAGGACATTATAGACTTAGAAAAAGAATTCAATAATTTTTCAGGAAACAGGCAACACCCCATATACCTAAAATGAACCCAGACAAAACTTATACATTACTTGATTTTGACTCTGATATTTCACCTTATACCCCTCTGAATGGCTAAGATCAAAAACTCAAGTGACAACAAGTGCTGGAGAGATTGTGGAGAAAGGGGAAAGCTCCTCCATTGTTGGTGGGAATGTAAACTTGTACAACCACTTTGGAAATCAATCTGATCACTTTTCAGACAATAAGGAATAGTGCTTCCTCAAGACCCAGCTATACCACTTCTAGGCATATATATCCAAAAGAGGCTCAAGTACACAACAAGGACATTTTCTCAACCATGTTTGTAGCAGCTTTATTTGTAATAGCTAGAATCTAGAAACAACCCAGATGTCCCTCAATGAAGGAATAGATACAGAAATTGTGGTACCTTTACACAATGGAATACTACTAAACAATTAAAAACAAGGAAATCATGAAATTTTCAGGCAAATGGTAGGATCTAGAAAAGATCACCCTGAGTGACGTATCCCAGAAACAGAAAGACACATACAGTCTTATAAGTACTGTGCACCTAAAGAAGATAAACAAGAAAGAGGACCCAGGGTGAAATGATCAAGCCTCACTTAGAAAGACAAATGGGATGGACATTGGATGTAGGAGGAAATAAGTAATAGGACAGGAGCCTACCACTGAGGGCCTCTGAAAGACTCTACCTAGCAGTATATCAAAGCAGATGCTGAGACTCATAACCAAACCTTGGGCAGAGTGCAGGGAATCATATGAAAGAATGAGGAGTTAGTTAAACCTGGAGATGACAGTTGCTCCACAAGGACCAAATATATCTGGGCACAGGAGTCTTTTCTCAGGCTGGTGCTCCAACCAAGGACCATGTATAGATATAACCTAGAAACCCTGCTCAGATGTAGCCCATGGCAGCTCAGTATCCAAGTGGGTACCCTAGTAAGGAAAACAGGGACTGTCTCTGACATGAACTCAGTGGCCTGCCTATTTGACTCCCTCCATCTAAGTCCCCTATCAGTGGACTTAGAGAGGGTCAGGAAGAAGATGAGGGTGGGACTGGGGAAGGAATGAACAAGGGGGCTATAGCTGAGATACAAAGTAAATAAACTGTAATTAATATAAAAATAAATATTTAAAAAATAAATTTATATAAATAGAAAAAAATATATATAATATAGACCACAGTGATAGAGACCCTGACACTGACACAAAAACATGGTTGGAAGCTATTGACCTGATCAGAAATGCAAGAAAGGAATCCACACAGCGATATACATTTAACTTTTATTTTTTAATTTATTAATTTTTAAAATTTATTTATTAATTACACTTTATTCACTTTGTATCTTTCATGTAGTTCCCTCCTTCCTCCCCTCCCAATCCCTCTCTTCCTCCCCCTTCTCTGCATATGCCCCTCCTAAGTCCACTGGTAGGGGAAGTTTTCTTTTGCTTCTGATCCTAGTCTGTTAGGTCTCATCAGGAGTAGCTGCATTGTCTTCCTTTGTGGCCTGGTAAGGCTGCTCCCACACAGTTAACTTTTGACAAAAGTGTCAAAATCATGCATTGAAAAAGTGGGTTACCTCCTTAATTAATAACGCTAAGTGGATAACCTCTTGCAAAAATTAGATTCTGATCTCCTACATTACTCAAAAATCAATTGAAATGGTAAGTAAATTGTTTTCTTCAGAAAAAAACTGTATGCACCTTGGTTAAATACTCTTTTAATTCAATGTAACCAATTTTTGTTTCTTTCCAGTCAACAGTACTCCAAAGGCATGACTATCAACCATGTAATATTATTGAAATCTTATTAATGTTACAGGATAAAGAGGACACAGAGCATTGTTGGATACCTGCATTTTGCCTGAGACTAGCCTATGAGCATTTCAATAACTTTGTCAAGATATCTCGATAGACATCACCATTTAAATTTATATAAAAGTAAGCTGGAATGTAAATTTTCCAGAATCTGAATAATTTAGTATATATTAAGTTGCACTTTTGCATAATGAATAAAGTATCTCTAAACTGATTTCCAATAAAGTATATTATTTCTTGTAAAATATTATAAATTTAGTCGGTTATACATGGATGTCATATTGAATGCTTTAAGTGAATTGATTATAACATGTATCTATTAATTGCATAAACACTTTAATATGAGGGCCAAGTGAACTTCTTCACCACATGTATAATATGGTATACATAAATAATTAGCAATGTGACTCTAGCGTTTGGAAATACAGATTACCATTAAGTAGGAGGCTCTATATTGTATGGGGGAAAATACTGTGCCCGCGGAGTGGATGTATTTCCTGCAGATGTGTGTGATGAAAAAGTACGTGATATTCAGTTTCTGTCTTTTAAACATCAAACATTAAACAATACTTAAGTACCAAACCACAGTATGAGTGCTAAAAGCAAGTATATGTAGTGTTCTGTACCAAATTAAAATGAAGCAGTAAAACTATATTACTTTTATAACCCTGAAAGTTAAACATGCTATTTATAAATGCAATGTTTTTATCTGCTTACATGTTATAAAAATAAATATGTCTATAGAAATTAATATATATATTTTAAATGATTGTTTTGTCTCACAGTGTATATACATATATGTATATATATAGTGTATATACATATGTATGTGTATATACGTATATATATATATATATATACACTGTATATATGTATATACACTGTGAGATAAAACAATCATTTAAAATATAATATTTTAAAATATATATACTAATTTCTATAGACATATTTATCTTATATATATATATACAGTGTATATATATATATACGTATATATGTATATACACTGTGAGATAAAACAAACATTTAAAATTCAGATTTTTACAATAAAGATAGACCTGGAAAAAAAGAGTTCAACCATTTTATCTAGTATGTGTCAAACACTAACTCTGTGACATGTACGCAGATACACGAATAACATCATTGATAACTGACAGAGAAAATACTCAGCACATTTTAGAAAAGCGTCAATCTCAGCTTGCATGTGGTAAGACAATATCGTGTTCTCATATCTTTCTTTTTCCCTGACTTCACTTTTATCTAGATTTTCAAAGTTCCTGAACTGATCATGAGGAGAATTTAATACATTTGTGGCAAAAATATTTCTTGTGTGTCTTAGTGGAAAAATAACATGGAAAGCCTCTGGTGCTGGCTGGGAAACAAGTAATAAAGAGAAGTGTTAGGTCACTATCAAAGCAAGGACTGCTATGTAGATTTCATTCCCAATTAACAAAACTGGAGGTGGCTACAACTGGGATACAAAAATGAATAAATTGTAATAAATAAAAAAATAAATTAAAAAATACAAAAAAAACCCTGCACACTTGTACTAAATATAACCCTTAAATTCGGCCCTTAAGACACTGAAATGACAGTGTCCCCTTTTTAATCTATCCTTTTTAATCTTCTCCTTTTTTAATCTAGATAGGGAAACTAGATTCTGTATAAAGCGAATTGATTATTCAGCTACTACTGTCATGACCTGATGGAAGTACAGACATCTTCAACATAGTAGCTTACTTCTAGCGATACTAGCACTATAATGTTGGTACGAGGATGGAGATCTGGGCTGTGTTAAACACACTATCCCTCCAGATTCCTCTGCAATATCCCAAGCACAGCAAATTGCCTCACATATTTTGACCAAGGGTTTCTGCTTTCAGTCTTGGTAAAAATGCTTTGTTCATATTTAACTGCCATAAATAGCATATTTTTGGTATTTTCTTTCAATATGCTTGTCTACTTTACAAGTGGTAATTAATGTTTAACATAACACTTTAGTAGGTGCTGTTCAGTTGTCTTATATACTGAAGAACATCATATCAAATATAACAGAGGTTACACAGGCTATAAATATAAGAGTTTTTGTTCACAATACTAATTAATGGATCTCAGTTTAATATTCTATTTGTTATTAAAATATTATGTATGAAATTGTTAAGCCAAGAATCTCATTATTCATATCTTTTGTATATAGGTACTATAAGATTGTTTATTCAATAGAAAATCTCTGTCTCTTTGGGAACTCATTATTATAAAATCAAGGTGAATACCAAAATGTACCTTTCAACATAATGAAAATAAGGCAATACAAGTACTAACTTTAATGATAAGCATTGAAATCTCAATGATATCTGGGCACTAAAGTTATGCATTATTATAATAAAAGTAATTGGAATTGTGTAGAGATGGATCATTCAATTAGAATAGTGAAATTAAGTCTTACTATTAAAGCACACCTTTGTAAATGACTGGTATCCCCATGCTTCTTATATAACATCCCATCAGAGCAACTAATTATCTAATTTTCAATATGTCTGCTTAGATTATAACCCAGGCACTTTGAAACTCAATTGCAACTATATCCATTATTTCTGAGCATGTTTAATTGCATGGTAATAAGGTTTTTAAGCACACGTAACTAAAAGGTAGAAGCTTTGAGGAAAATAAGGGATATTTATCTTAGAACTCTTCTTAGCACTTTCTGCAAGAACTGACTAACACATTTACTGACTTAATGCAACTTTGAAATACTTTTTCTTTCGTTGCTAGCATCGTATGGAGTAAATAGACCCACAGTTCCCATGATACTTTAGTCAGTGAAATACTGATATTAACACGGAGTGCTACGGAAACATTTCACACATTACACATTCTGAAGAAAAGAAAGAGCAAAGTGCAAGAGCAAATAGAATTTTATACATTAGAAACCATATAAAAGTCTATTTAAACTTGGGATAAAATTATGTGTTAATTATTACTTGACTTACCTGTAAAATACATAACTACATCCAAATGCTAATTGCATTTAAATTTTATGTCACTGAAGGCATGCTTATGAGAACCGCTGTAAAACACAAAATATAGTAGCATGCAGAGGCAGGAAAACATCACCCTCAAAAGCCTACTTTGCCCACACAAGTTCCTACTCACACTCATTTGCATGTACCCACATGAAAACATATGCAACTATTCACACAGTATGATACACACAGAGATGTGTTATTTGTTAACCAGTAATTGGCTTAAGAACACTGAAATTTAAAATACATTTTATGCAGGATGCCTTTATTTCAGTTCACCAATAAATAAATGTGACATCTTCTTATAAGTAAACATTTGACTAGCCTGTGGAGCTCTGATGGAGTAAAAAATTATTTGGGTACATATGTGTTTATGCACAGAGATGTGTGTGTGTAATGCAAAACATAGCAAGGATACATTTTATCTCCTTATTTCATCTAGTAACTTGATTTATTAAAAGAGGAAATTTACTATTGCATTTAACATAAACATGATTTAGAGGAAACAAAAAATAAGGACCACATATATCAAATAGTAAGGTGATTTAGACTTACAATAAATTTTCAGTTGAACAATACTGTAAATAACCATACTTAGGCATTTTTGTTCAAATATTTTTAAAATGATGGTTCATAAGATTTTTCCTCCTAATTATGTGGTAATATCTTGAAACTAAAATAATTTGACTGTCACATAATTTATATTATTATATTATATTACCTCAATGATGGTTGTTTATAATGCTTACTTTTAACTTTATTGATAAAATATTTCACTCGATTATATAAATAATATGCATAAAATATGTGGATATGTGGATACATGAATGCTTTTATGTGCACTTATCCTTAACTTATATCTCTCTCTTTAAATATAGGTGCTACATGTTTTCATTTGGGGAAATGAGAGGTCAGATTTTTCAGGTCTGTACCTGGCAGTGAACTTGAATGCTCCCTTAGGAAAAGGGAAGAGGTTTGCCTAATCAAATATTTTTTATATACATGATAATAAAAATCCTTCAGAATAATCTAGTCTCAATGAAAGGATGTTTAAGTCCCTAATCTTCTAAATATTGTGTAGTTCATTGTATAGGATGATTTGAGACAGACTTGATTTGAAACCATATACCTGGTAAAGAATTCTTTTAACAAATAAAACCAATAGGCTAGGCTTGAGAATCTTTCTTTCGAGTGGTTGGGCAGGATAGTCCCAGGGACTTTGTAAAAAAACATTGCCCTGAGGCAGCAGCAGCACTTGGTTGGCGCTTGGAGACTGAAGGTGAGCCCCATGCTAAAGAGACTGCATACCTAGGACACAGCATTCCAATCAGTACAGTTATCCATGGCACGGAAACCTCTTTCCTGCAGTGTTGCTTCCAATGTACCAAAAAACAATGTGTGGACCATCAAAAAGTGTCCTACCCAGCTGCAAAACTTATGAACCACAACAACGACCAGTACTGCAAGATACCCAGAACAATACAGAAAGTGGCACCCTTTTGTTGATGGTTTCTAATTAGACCAGCTGAACCTCAGTCAACATGACGTAAATCATGCCAGGTGCTAGAAACATAGCCAGCTTCCCAGGACAAGTAAAGTCATGGACATAAAAAAAAAAAAAGTGTTACCACCTATTTGCTAGTCTAGCATAGCTCCTTATTACATTCTTGATCTTATCCTTATAGTCACAGAAAGGCACAGCTGACCTCCCCATCATTCAGGGGTTTTATTTCTTTACAGCAAATAAGAACAATCACAGTAACCATATGCAGACACGACACATAAATCACCAGGTCATAGGAACCACAGCTGCATGGAGTACACCCACAATTATACAAGAATTATACATGTGTGTTTTTGGCTCAGGTAACATTTCATTAGAGGGGGCAAAAAAACGTTAGAGATTGTGTATCAGGAAGTTTGATTTGAAAGACTCTCTTAGAAATAACTGCTTAGAGAAAAAAAAAAATCCAGTATGAAATGGGAAAATTTCATGAGTTTCCACTCTTAGACAACAGCAGCAGCAACAACAACAAAACAAACTATAGGGAGCTAATCACCAATGGTAGAGGGAGAATTAGCCTCCCTCAGGAATAAGCTCTCTTAGGTAACCAAACAAAGTTGTCAAACACAAAAACAACACACACACACGCACACACACGCCCATACACAGACACAAACTTACACAGAGAGCAGGCAAGAGAGTGAAAGCAAGGAATTCATAAACTTGTGCTTCCATATTCAGACACATACATAGGTCTTTAGTAATAATAACAGCAGCAACAACAACAACAATAATAATAGAGGTTATCGATTTATGATTAAGGAAAAAGCAAGGAAGGAGTTGGGATACAGCACCTGGGAGTTATTGGTAGGAAAAATAGAAGAGGAAAATTATGTAATTCTAATTAAATATAAGTGTGTTAAACAAGTAGATAAATTGATTTATTATGGGTTATGCAATGTGATGTGTGAAAGGAGACATTTATGAGCAAACACATGTTCCTTGGTCACAGATACAGGACTTTCCAAGAAGATTCCATGTTAACTGAGTCAGAGTTCATGCACAAAGTTCTTATGTTAACTAATTCACAGTACAGCCATGAAAGTTCCATGTTAACTGAGTTAGCGTATGTCCATGAGGGCTCTATGTGAACTGAGTCAAAATGCATCCATGAGGGTTCTATGATAACTCAGTCAGAGTGCATTCATTAAATTTTCATTTTAACTGAGTTAAAGCACATCTATGGAGATTCCATGTTAACTGACTCAGAGTGCATCTTCTTTGATCACAAAGGACCCAGGAGCCTTGAGAGCCTCCTGCTACTCTTCTTTCTCTTGCAATCTAGTTTGAAATTCTTTAAAATTTAGTAAAACCTGATAGTTGCATGTCATTAACCAGTTGGAAAAAAAAAGGTGCATATTTCCCTTGTTTTACTAGGAAGACGTTTCTTAGCCAGGATATTAGTTTTTAATGTAGGGTGATACAACACAGGCTACTGAGTCCTGTTCATTCAAATGCTGGGATGATACAACATCAATATTTATCAAAATGAAAGGAAGAAAAAGAGAATTCATACATTTATCTGTGTAAGAAAAGACATTGAATGGTTTCGGTAATTATCCTAATTTATTTAGTTAATGCATTAGAGAGCTGAAAGTGTTTTTAATTCAGAAAAGTAAAATGAAATGAGAAGATATAGAAGTACTTCAGCATAGTGCATTTCATATATTATACATAAATATACATATAATCTTCTTGTATGTGTACCAGAGAATATATTTTCAACTAAATTCTGATAAACTACTAGATATTCTACTCAATTTTCTTCTATAATAGAAAATTATATAAATCAAAATATATTTGGAAATATTATTCAATTAATATAACAGTCAATATATCTATTCAAATGTTTATGTGCTATATGTTGTAGTGATAGTCAAGGACAAAATATAATGAGTAAATATAATGGAAATAAAGTTATTTTTATATTTAAAATGCTTTAGGGAAATAACTATAATTTTAAAGGTATTAAATGTCTTTATCTTATTAGAAAGCATAAATAGAAAAGGGAATCATTTTGTTTTATTGACGGAAGAACTTGCACAACAGTGTACATAAATGCACTAACCTGTTTTAGGATCTACAGAGAAATAAGGTTGTCCTTGCAGGATACTGTAAACAACTCGAGCGCTGTTTCCATAGGTGGGGTCATCTGCATCTGTCGCTGTCACCTGAAGAACAGAGGTACCTGTGTATTCAGGAAAACAAATTTTAGTGTGTGGTGGCATTTATTACATGACTCATTTGAACACAGTAAAAGAGTTTGATTAAATTTCCATGCACTGCTAAAATGACCATGTCCTATAAAATGTAATTCTCCTTTTAAGATTTATTTTCATTTTTATTTTACCTATGTGTATGTGTGTCTATATGTGGGTATATTCATGTGTAAATGCAGGTGCACACAAAGCAAGAAGATGGCACTGAATATCTGGGAACGGGAGAGGCAGTTTTAAGCAACAGAGCATGGGCATTGGGAATTAACCTCAGTTCATCTGGGAAGGTAGCCAATGCTTGGAAAAACTGAGGTAGCTGTCCAGCCTCCTGAAAACTACTTAAAT
Organism: Psammomys obesus; assembly: GCF_907164565.1. NCBI lineage: Eukaryota > Metazoa > Chordata > Mammalia > Rodentia > Muridae > Psammomys > Psammomys obesus. The sequence continues at coordinate 9,673,070 of NW_026594428.1, read as the reverse complement.
TGGGAAGAAGATACGTTGTTTATCTTCTCTCCATACTATCAATAACTTTAAGTGGAACATAGGTAGGTTCGATATTTCCAAAAAAGGTATAACTTACAAATTATTAGTATAGAACTAGAAAAAATTCAAGGAAAGCACTTGCTAGATGTTGTATTATGATTCCTTATATGACAAAAAATTGAGAAAGCTTTTTGATATGTTTATAACCACAAGGGGCTTTTACTGAAGCCCATTAATCGAGTAATATTGCTTTGCTAAATCAAGAAGAGTAAAATGATGCTGCATAGCTCATGCTTTAATGCCAAGATAAGATAGTATGTGATTAATTGAGAAAATGGACAATGATATTATCATTGACACTAAACTACCTATATATATATATGTGTGTGTGTGTGTGTGTGTGTGTATTATACACAATGTCTGTACATGCACATATATATGTATATATAAACCACACACATGCATTTATTTATAAATGTATATATATATATATGTATATACACAAGGCTATTTATACATACTACTACTGGACTACTGAGTCTCAAATTACTCTCAGTCATTCAAAATGCAGTTGTTTTGTACCTTCTATACAGTATGTACATAATTGTCTTTCTAAACAAGTACTATAGTGAGTTTTTTAGTAGAAAGCACTGTAAAATAATTAATAAACATTAACATGTGTATTTGTGGTTCTAAAACTGTAGATGTGTCATCCTGGTTTCATTTTCCTTATATTCTTATATTGAGAATCACTTCCATCACTAAGTGCACATACTTCACACAGAAATTATGCTTAAATGGAAATTATTCCCAAGTATATGGCAACTACCTATTAAGGGTTATTAAACTTTATGATTAGTGGGTAAATACTACAATGTGAAATTAACTTTACAAATTACTCAGTGATGAATAACTTACCACTTGAAAAATATTATTAAATACGTCAAACTATGTGTCACACAAAATATCTCCACAACCAAAAGAACCTTTATGGAATTTTATATTAATGCTGGCTTTTGAATATACAAGTGGAATAATTTTCGGTTTTAAATTTTATGATGATTTATTAACATGCTGAAATCCAAACACACCTTTAATCAAAATTTATTATAGGTATTTAGCAGATCATAGAAATCATAAGAGAATTAGTAAAGTTCACTTGAAATTCTTTATTTGAGACATAAGTGTTTATGAATGTCTAATAACATAGTAATATCACAAAATTTGTTTCTTCAAATAGAACCTGAGGAACAAATAGAAGATGAGGACTGTGCTATGTCTACAAGTGATCCTGGCAAGGGTTCAGTGAAACAGGCAATTCACACACTAATGTGGGAAATATGTGAATGTGGCTGCCTCTCGTACAACTAAATTCACAATTATAGTATGGTCTTCATGCCAAGCCGGTAATTACATTATTTAAAAAGCTGTAAATATTTGTAGAACAATTGTTTGTCATAGTCTTACAGTGTAAATAGCCCATATATCTTTTAATGGGACAATCATTAAAGTATAGCACACTATATGAGGCTATTTAATGAAGAAAATAATGAATTGGCTTCCCATACATGCATTGGCTTGAGTAGATCTAAGTTTAAAAGGTAAATGTCACAAAATTTTATGCTGGATCCTTCTAGTCATGTGATGTTGAAGTATCAGAAATGTAGTAATATAAAATCTGAAGACAGGGACAGTGGGAAGCAGGTTTTTCTTATACGAATGGAAAACTGTACAATGTTGAAGTTGTTAAATATTTTGGTAATCATAATTCAGTGTGTGACTTATTTGCAACCATCAAATCAACAACAAATACCTGGAAGGAAATATACAGTGAGGGAGAATAAGGGATGAGTCAATAGAAAGTGTGTGAGAACACTGGACACATTAAGTGTGCTTGTGAGTAACACAGCCCTGAAAACCATGGTCTCTCATTTGTAGTTTCTGCCAGTGTGAGACAAAACACTTCTGTTAAGTAATTCACCTACTTTACACATAATGCATGCCATTAGAGTTCTGGTGAATAAATGGTAGTTGTCCTTGTTATTGACAGTTGACTCTTACCTAAATTCTGAAATTATTAACCGAGAAAAAAAAAGACTGAATAATTGCTATGATTATTGATACATAATAGATTCGTGAGTGAGGTAAGATGAAAAATCATTGTTATATGTTGATTAAATTTGGTACAAATTAATATTTTTGGAGAATCAAATATTCTTATTGTTCTACTTGTTGACATTTAAAAAGAAATTGATGAATGAGTTATATTTGTCATTTTAATAGATAACCTTATTTAAAATTCATATGAAAAAACAACATTTATTTTTGCTTGCCCCTTTTCATTTTTATTGTATGTGTTTCATGTTCGTGCCAGAAGCACATGAGTGAGGTGAGTTTATGTGTCTAATCGGTTTGTTCCTCAGCACATCTGTCTTTCAGTAGTGATCCTCTCACACTGGACTGTGCAATTCCTTCATTCAATGTTTGTTGGTAAAGTGTGTCCATGGTGAAAAAGAGAAAATTTCCAAGTTACCAAATGAAGTTTTATAAAATCAGGTCTAAAACTGTATAAATCTTTTCAGAATATTGAATCTAATAATTTCTGAAAATTGTTTTGTTTTGATTAAGACATATTAGGCCTACTTCACATTCCCTGCCTAACTGACTTTTCCTTAGAGAGATCTCGCCTACAAGTGTAAAACTATTTTCTCCCTGTAGAGTATTTCTATTGAAAACAGCAGCTCTGTAGACGTTATAGTCTGAAGTCCACAAGCCCTTTCTCACACAGTGAGTCTTTGCTCTGGCACATACTCACTGTAGTCAGTCTTCTGAGGATTAGTTCCTCTCAGCTGATGCTTTATATTAATCTGAAAATATTTAAATACATGAAAAAAGCTTTCAAAATATCTTCTTTACAATAAAGCTTAAGTCCTCTTTTTTTCCTCTGGGGAATTGACTGTGTCACTCCCTTCACTTGGCTTCTCTTTGTTCTGATGCTTTTTAAATAGCACATGTTATCAAGTTGCATATCAATGAGAAGTGACTGAGTGGACTTCTTTGAAAGTCCCTAAAGACCAATTTGGCATATTTAATAAGGCATTTTAATACTAAGCAAATACTCTTATAACTGCCAATTGCTATGCATAACTTGTCAGAGTTCACAACTCTGTTAAAATCCCAGGAGAATTGAAGCTGAACAAAAACTTTGGATAAAAATGCTGAAGATTTATGCAGGCTGAAAGAACTTCTCTGAAGGAAGCTTTTAAGGCTTACTCCTCAGAAGACTTCTTCAAGCTTTCTAGAAAAGAAAGACTTACTAAGACTCAGCATAAATTTTGTGCTACACAGGAAGACTAGAATTCCACCAACAGACTAGTAACAGTGGACTTCAATTGTTGTTATGTTCTGTAACACGTTATTCATTCAACATTTAAAATGTTTAAAAAATGTTTCTAAGATATCACTTATGAAACATCAATGCTGACAGAAAAAAAAAAAATCACTGTTTTAGGACCAGGCACAATGTTTCAGATTTCTTGCTTGCTGCAAAGCTTGATGACCTAGAATTTCCTGTAATCATACATGATGGAAAGAGAGAATCAAATCCTGTAAAATGTCTTTGGCTTCCTTATAATGCTCATGTGCATATGTATGTGAAACACACACACACATACGCATTCTATTTTTATTTTTATTTTTTTCTTCCTATTTGCTTAATTAATGACAACTTGTTACATACTTAGTGGACTAGCCAATGTGAAATTGTCAATTTCTCATTAGGCAAATAAATTTTATATGCTCTTTTTTAGGTGAAAAAAAGTAGTCAATGACATGATATAATTGTTAATAGGAAGTGGAAAAGCCATTCCTATAAGCCACTTAATTTACTAATTCAATATATATATTGAGAACGTTGTATCTAAGGATATGTACACATATATGATTTTGAGATTTGAAAAGGCCATACAATTCAAACACATCAATCTCTTCTCAAAAACATCTAAAAATTCAATTGCCCTACCGCATCATAATTTCCTCCTTTCCTTAAACTGTTCCAAACTTTCCAGTTTCTTTTATATATCCCTTGTTGAAAACATCAATCCCACTTCATGTATATCTATCTAAATTGAAGTATCTTTATTATCTAACTCTAAAGACAAAACAGTTCATATTTCCACATATGAACCCCTGAGTAGGAAATCAAGAGAAGGTATTTGTTGTCTATATGTCTCAGTACTTCTTGTTCTTCCAGAGGGCCAGGGTTCAATTTCCAGTACTCATGTCAGGAAACACACAACCTCCAATAACTGTAGATCCAGAGGGATCTGATAACTCTGGCCTTGTCTCTCTGAATACCTGAAATCACATGCACAACCTACACACTGACACATACATGTACACATACTTAAAAATAATAAATTTGAATCTTAATGAAGTTAATGACATGGTATGACAAATTGGCAGCACTGACTTTTCCTGCAGCTTTTTACAATGTGCATGATACTCTTCTTCCTATGTAGTGAATTATTATAATAAAAGTAACTGGGTTCATGATTCTATAATTAGCATTTTCCCGTGTTGAAAGATACATTGATTTGTTACTCCTTGACTTTCTTCCCAAGAATGTAACTCTTGTCATTGGTGTCCAGTGGCACTCCTGACCAACTGAAAAGAGCAAAATTGTAATGCAAGAGGATGTCCCCACATGTACTCGCCAAGTCTCTCTTCATTCCCCTCTCCTCTATTTTCTCATGAATGGTGTTTCTAGCAGTTCCGGTAATTTTTCAAAGGTTATGTTTTCTTCTCAGTAATCTTTTTCAGATATTTATTTTCTAGCACCCATCTCTGGGACTTATATTTTAGCACAGCTTCTAAACCCACAGAGAAACATGAAGAAATTATCTTCCTGGGTCACACAGTCCATTCTGACCTTACCATTCTACAGTTTCCTAAGTTTGTTTTTGATTCACTGGGTTATATAACTCAAACTTTTAATAAATTTATTTTTCCTGTTGAACATTGATTGATGTAAAAGGTGTTAGTCTTTTTATCCCTAAATTTCATCAACTCCACAATAATATACTAAGAAATTTAACACACACATACACACACACACACACATATACACACATGTACTGAATTTTTTGCATATAGATACCATTTTTTCAATGTATTATGTATTGTTTGGCGACCTGCTCAGTATATACAAGAAAAATAATTGAAGTTTATGAAGGATATTTCATGATATCAAGATAAAACATTCCCACATGTACTTGAAGTCTGGACCCAGGACGGCCTGCAGAAACTGATACTCTATCAAGGACCATGCATGGAGAGGACACAGACACCTGGCACAGACACCATGGGACGCTCCACAAGAGATCCCTAATAAGGCTAGCAGGGGCAGTCACAGGCCTGAACTTGATTACCTGCCATTTGATAAATTTCCCCTGGTGAGGTGGCCTTGCTAGGCCACACAGAAAGAGGATCCAGACAGTCCTGATAAGATCTAGTAGCCTAGGATCAGATAGTAGGGGAGGAGGACCTACCATATCAGTGGTCTAGGGGAAGGGTATAAGGGGAAAAGAGGGAGGGGTTACAGCCGGAATACAACGTGAACAAATTGTGAACAAAATACAACGTGAATAAATAATAATAGTAATGTTAATAATTAACAATAATAATGAAAAAAGATAATTAAAATAATAAGTAAACAAATAGATAAATAAATAAATACTTCCTTAAAAAATGCTCATCACCTACTACCATTTTCTGGAAATCTTAAATACCTTAGAAATAACTTTAAGGTAATGTTTTTAGGAAAATAATAAAAGCAGATAAATAAGTGAAATGTCAAAAATAATGCATGGCTTATTCAGTGAGTAATTTGTAGCAAACTAAAATGACTCTGGGAATCTATCTTTCACCCATCAGAATGGCTAAGATTAAAAGTGACAGCCCGTAGTGGTGAGGATATGGAGTAAGCGGAAAACTTTTACACTGCTGGTGGGAGTGCAAACTTGTACAAGCATTTTGAAAAATCTCTTGTTTCTCAGAAAATTTGGAATAGACTCAGCTATATCATTCCTGGACATATAGGTGAAAGCTGCTTCACCAAATCACAAGGGCATTTGCTCAACTATGTTCATAGCAGCTTTATTTATAATAGCTAGAGACTGTAAACAACCTACATGCCCTTCAATTGGAAAATGGATAATGAACATGTGTTGTATGTCTACTATGGAATACTACTCAGCTATTTAAAACAAGGACATCATGAAAATTGTGGGCAAATGAATGGAACTAGATAAATTGATATTATAAAAAAAAAATAGTTGCTCTGCAGGCCACTATGGGAGAAAGTTCCTCAATTTTATTGTTCATTGGTCAGTGAATGCAGCATTACTCTGAATGCAACATTGCCTTGAATACCCCCAAACCATTATGATGATAGCCAAATGCTTTCTCATAGGATTTTAGGTCCACTCCACTAGAAAAAAATGCAGACTTTGTAGTTAAACTGGTCAATAACCCATTTCTCCAGAGCTCACAAGCTCTAGAAGAGAACCTTTTATTTCTGTCTTGACAAATCAACGTGTTGGCAAACTACCCTCTCAGTGCTTATGCTTTTACTTATATGTTAGTGCAGCTTTCAGCCTTAGCCTGATAATTTGCTTCTGCAGTGGGAGCAATCATATTTCACTCTAACTTTAACCCTTAGATTATCTCTATAAACAATTGTGCCACTGTAATGCATACTATATTGATATTCTTTTATACAATAATGAATGAGTTTTCTAGGGTTAAATTTGAGAGAATGAATGCATGAAAGACAATGGCAAGACAGGTCCGTGTATAATACAGAACCACAATGGGCTGGAATTAGTACAGATTTCTGATTTATTATCTCTCATCATCCACACAGGCAACAACATAAACCAGATCCACCTGTAATTCAGACTCAGGAGAGCTCACATAATCATTATTAGCTTTGTTCTGGGATACAAGGAATAATCGTCCCGACAATGGCCCATGAACGATTAATAGTTGATTAATAGCTGACAATTTTCTTGTTTTTAATCTTTATTTCCAATTAGGTCCAAGCAAATGTGTAAAATTATTTCCTAATCAATCTCATGTGATGATATAGTTTTACATAATTTTATCTACAATGTCCTCATGCCAAAGCTACTGATAAAGACATAAGGAATCTGATTTCACAAAGGAAGCAGTATTTTATTCAGAGCTACAGCTAGACCCAATATGGTGATACTCAGTGATTTCAATACTTCGCTGCATCCTGTTTCACACAGGTCATACAGGAATCATAAGCCTAACAGATGTAATAGATATCTATTGGACATTGTACACAAATATTAAGGACACAAATCTCAGCACTACTTGGCATAATTTTCACTATTGGTCACATGATAGGCCATAAAACAACATTCAACAAATATAGGAAAATTGAAATCATGGCCTACATTCCATCTGTGCACAATGAACTAAAGGAAATAAATGTAATTAATTGGAATAGAAACAACAGAAAATTATAATAGAAGCAACAAAGAGAACCAACAACAAACTAGTGAAAACTAAAGATAATTAAGTTAGGGATGAAATCAAGAAGGAAATTTAAAAGTTATTGGCTCTAAATGAAAATGAAGACAGCACACCAAATATATGAGACACAATAAAGACAGTCTTCAGGTCAGTTTATAACAGTACATGAAAAAAGGAAATTAAAAACTTATATGAAATTAAAAACTTAGTGATGAACTAAATGATCAATGAAATGAAAGGGTTACTTCACTACAAAGGTGAACAAAATTGACAAAGTTTGCTGTTACTCAACTGCATATTCTCAGATTTCAGCTGTGACATGAGGAACTGAGGGACTGCAGGCTGCTACTCACGAAGATTCCCTCACATGATTAAAATTTTGGCCACTCTCTATATCTATATATCTGCTTATCTGTGTGCCTGTGTTTCTACCTATCTTCTATTTATATATTTAATCTCCAGGATAGGACAAAATTGTCTATATTTTGGTTTATTTTAATAGATACAGCATATACAAAACTACCCTATCATGCTGGTGATATTTTTTCATTCACAGTACTTCAAATGTTCCAGATCACACATTTAAATAATTTGATCTCAAGTGGGAACTGTTCTGACATTCATGACAGAAGTAGAAGCACGGCATGCAGCTGAAATAAACAACCAGAGATGCAAAACTGAGATATGCTGTGCAATGTGATGACAAAGGGCGTGATCTCAAACCTTTTGTAGTATTTTTAATTCAACGCACAGACAGTAAAACACTAAAGTAGTGTTATTGTAGAGGCAGGGGGCTAAGTGGTAGCCTCTGTCCCTGAGGAGCATCAGCTGGAAGCAGATGTACACCAGCTGCCTGTACAGTGTGAGGGAGAGTTCAAGGCCTGCTCTTTTGAGCTTCTCAAATAGGGCTGCTGCTTGTTATTGAAACATAAAACACATAATTTTGTTAATGCAGCATGAAACATTTGCTGAAAACAAATAAGAATATTTCAGTCTATCATAGTGTTTCTGGGGTTCCTTTACTTTGCTAAATTTTTTTAAATTATTTTTTTATTTTTATTAATTACAGTTTATTGACTTTGTATCCCTCCTGTAGCTCCCTTCCTCCTCCCCTCCCAATTTCACCTTCCATCCTTCTTCCCCACCTGTGCCCCTCCCAGAGTCCACTGATAAGGGAGGTCCTCCTCCCTTTCCCTCTGATCCTAGTCTATCAGATCTCATCAGGAGTGGATGCATTGTCTTCTTCTGTGGCCTGATAAGGCTGCTCCTCCTTCAGGGGGAGGTGATCAAAGAGCAAGCCAATCAGTTCATGTCAGAGACAGTCCCTGTTCCCATTACTATGGAACCCACTTGGACACTGAACTGCCATAGGCTACCTTTGTGCAGGGGTTCCAGGCCATCTCTATGAGTGGTCCTTGCTGGAGTATCAGTCTCAGAAAAGACCCTTGTGCCCAGATTTTTTGGTTCTGCTGCTCTCCTTGTGGAGCTCATGTCCTCTCCAGAGCTTACTATCTCCTGCTTCTTTCATAAGATTCCCTGCACTCTGCACTGGCTATGAGTCTCAGCATCTGCCTCGATACCCTGCAGGGTAGAGCCTTTCAGAGGCCCTCTGGGGTATGCTCCCGTCCTGTTCCCTGTTTTCTCTCTTCTCCTATGTCCAACCTCTTTGCCTTTCTGAATAGGGATTGAGCATCTTTTATTGTAATAGCCAGAAGCTGAAAACAGCCCAGATGCTCCTCAGATGAGGAATGGATACAGAAATGTATACATGTACAGAATGTAATATTACTCAGAAATAAAAAACAAAGAAATTCAATTTGCAGGTAAATGGTGGGAACTGGAAACGATCATCTTGAGTGAGGTATCCCAAAAGCAGAAAGACACACAGGGCATATACTCACTCTTAAGTGTACATTAGCCATACAATATAGGATACTAAAATCTGTACACCTAAGGAAGCTAATCAAGGACTCTGTCTAAAATGCTTTGCTAACTTTTTCAAAAGGATTTCCCACACTATGAATATTTTTAAATAAGGATAAGTCAGAAAATATTTTCCTAAACAAGAGATACATTATCAGAAAAAATAAAAAATAAAAGAGAATTACACTGTTGTTATGACTAAGCAGGTCTTCTAAAGTCCAGTTTTACTGTGGACGAAGATGATGTTAAATTTAAAAACCACTAAATTTCAGTGAAGAATAAAATGATTTTAATATGAAAACTAAACCCTGGGCTAGATATAGGTTCCACAGGAATGAGTTCTTATTAAACAAGAATAAAAACCAGAGTTCCTGGCACCCATGCAACGGCTGGTCAGGGCTACCTACACACATGTAACTGACACTACTGTTTATGGGGTAGAGACAGGAGGAATTCTGAGGCTTGCAGGATTCCTCAGGTCCAAGTTCAGCGAGAGATCCTTTAACAAATATTAAAACAAATAGTGTCAGAGCAGACACCCAGCATTCTCCTCTGGTCTGCCTGCACACATGCAGGAGTGTTTGCACAGCATACACATAGACACACACATAACTAACACACTCACTCACTTTAAAAAAAATTTAAAAAGAAAATTAAATGTATCCAAGAGTTTGTCTGATAAATAAACATTGAGTAAATATTTCAAATGTCATTAAATTAATATGTATCTTGTCTTTGATTATTGTATTCCAATTTTTTTATTTTAAAATTATTTAGTTAGTTATTCACTTTACATCTCATCCATAGGCCCCTCCCTCCTCTCCTCCTAGCCCATACCCTGTGTCCCCCTCTTATTGCCCTATCTCCCCTCTGCTGACGCTCAGAAAAGGGCAGATCACCTATGTTCCCCCCATACCTGCCCCAGCACATCCAGTCTCATAATGACTGTGTATTTCCTTTTTCACAGAGTCCTGAAAGGAAGCTATGACAGGGTGAAATAATTGAAAAGCATGCAACAGAGATCATGTCAGACATAGATCCCTATCCCTTTTCTAGAGGACTCATATGGAGGCTAAGCTGCCCATTGTGTATATATGTGTAGAGGGTCTAGGTTTAGTCCACATATGGTCCTTGGTTGTTTTAAGCCTCTCTTGGCACAGGTTAGTTGGGACTGTTGGTCTTCTTGTGGAGCTCCTGTCCTGTCTTTGTTTTTCTATGGTCCCCCCAACTCTTCTGCAAGGCTCACTATTCTCCACCCAATGTTAGTCTAAGCTTCTGTTAGTCCTAGCTGTTAGTCTAAGCTTCTGATTCATTCTGTTTCTTGGAGGAGCCCCTTAGAGGACAGCCATGCTAGGCTCCTGTCTGCAAACCCAGTAGAGTATCATCAATAGAGTCAGGGGTTGTCTCTCTCACGGAGTGGGTCTCAGGATGGACTAGGCATTGGTTGCACATTCTCTCAGTCACTGCTCTATCTCAGTTGCTGCATAGCCTGTAGGGAGGATAAATCCTGTATGGAAGTTTTTATAGGTTGGTTGGTGTCCCCCTCTCTTCACCAGGAGTCCTACTCTCTTATTGTTATTTGTGTTTCAATTTCCTGCAAAGAAGTGTGTACATATGACAATAATATGTTAATCACACATAAAAATGCTATATACTGGTTTAATTTGAATAAATGATGGACCAGAAAATGCAGAAAAAAGTTATTTGTTATAGTCAGGTGTTTTCTATTATGCACTGTTCACTTTATTCAAGAATTCTAAGATTTGTCTATATCTAAACAGGCAAAAGAAAAAGCACGAATTCAGCTATACCTTACAGTTCAAGCCACTGTTTCACTTAACCTTTTGGTGAGAGTGAGAGGCTAGCTTGAATTATTTTTCCTCCTTTAATTTAGAAGTAAAATATCGAACAATGAATGCATGGGTTAAATTTTAAATATACCATTACCTAGTTCAGTTTACCACAAAATTTAGACATATATCCAAACAATGTGTTGCACATGGTAGAAGTATTTATTTATAGAAAATTCTTTTTTCAAAATTGAAGTATTTGTGGAAAGGGTGGCCATGTCTTTACAGAACCAGTACTGAGAGAATGTTTTGCTTCCAGTGAGACGGTTCCAAAAGCTAAAATGGAGTAGTTGTAATACTCCTGGGTTTCTTTTTCAAATATTTCTGGGCTTGGCCTTTTCTTTCTGTCGGTAACATCCTTCAATGTAAACATTTTAAAATTAAAAATGTCTTTGCTGCTTCTCTCAAAGGCTCTGGAAATACTGCCCCATGAGCACAAGTGAAAAGAACCCACTCCTACCCCTCCTATTTGTGCCAAAAATGGGAATTATTGTTCACGCAGAAGCTGAGACCTCAAACAAGACAACAAAGTCAAATAGCAATATTCACAAGTGATGCTTCAGTTTTAACTTTGAGAAAATACAAGCACATTGCTTGTGATCACACAGAATATCATTCTGAAGCCAATATTATTTATAGTTCCGTAAATAGAAATGAATATTGCTTTGGGCCAATTTTTTGTTTTTATTTTATTTATTTTTTTTAATATGAAATATCAAGTAGGATGATGTGCTTTAAAACTTGATCCTTTAATGCTTTTTCTGCATTAGGTGTGCAACCTTTGGAAAAAGATAAAAGGTTTGTTGGGCAAAGTGTGTCAGTAATGTCCAGCCTTTAGAATGATATCAAACACAGATCCCAAAGAGGCCAGCTCTATATTCCTGAATGTGAACATAGTGTGGTCAGCTTCCTTTCTGGACTAGAAAAGATCAACTTTCCTTTGCATAAAGAATTGTATCTCCTCAAACGCTGAACCAAAAGAAATTATTTTTTAAGTTTCTTGTAGGATATGTATTTGATCACAGAAAAATGTAACAAACTCAGTCACTAATTCTTGAGTTGCATTTCCTACAAGATGAAAGTTAATATTTTTTTTAATTTTTAAAAATTGTTTATTAATTATACTTTATTCACTTTGTATCCCCCCATAAGTCCCTCCCTCCTCCCCTCCTAGTCCCACCCTCCCTCCCCATTCTTCATGCATGCCCCTCCCCAAGTCCACTGATAGGGGAGGTCCTCTTCTCCTTCCTTCTGATCTTAGTCTATCAGATCACATCAGGAGTGGTTGCATTGTCATCTTTTGTGGCCTGGTAAGGCTGCTCCCCCCTCAGGGGGAGGTGATCAAAACGCAGGCCAATCAGTTCATGTCAGAGACAGTCCCTGTTCCCATTACTATCAAAACAGATGCTGAGACTTATGGCCACTGTTGGGCAGAGTGCATGGAATCTTATGTAAGAAGTGGGAAATCGTAAGAGCTGGAGAGGACAAGAACTCCACAAGGAGAGCAACAGAACAAGATAATTTGAACACAGGGAACTTCCCAGAGACTCATACTCCAACCAAGGACTATTCATGGAGATAACCTAGAACCCCTGCACAGATGTAGCCCATTGCAGTTCAGTGTCCAAGTGGGTTACATGGTAATGGGAAAGCTAATATTTAAGAAAATTTATCAGAAAATGGAAACGAGACAAAGTAAGATAATTTGAAATTTTATTTTCCTTTTTTTTTTTTCAATGAATGAATGGCTCTTCAGATCCACAGTGTAAATCCTCAACTACAAACCAATTACCATGGGAACTGTAATACACGCCTCAGGTTACTAAAATCATATCCATATCATCCCCATGTCTCCAGGGTGAATATTTGAAAATGGCTGCTTTAATCCTGGCAGGTGTCCAAAGTGATGCTCCCAGGATGTTTGGGCAAATCTAAATCAAGGTTCCTATAAGCAGTGCAGTAAAGACAGCACAGCTGCTGACTACTGTTGCTGTGCAACAAGATACACACAGAAAGAGGCCCTGGGCTCTTAGGACTGGGGGGGAAACATGAAGAGGAATTTCAAACAGGAAGAGGACGAAGGGCATTTTATTACATCACCCAGAGCAAGGAACACCGGGTTATTTAAGGATTATAAATAAAATAGTTTTCTCAATACCTGAAAGCATTTCAGTCTTCTATAAAACGTGAAGTTGATAAATGATAGATTCATGATTCCTTACATTGTATATAATATCCTCATGATCTCTAGTTATATAATCTGTTCTAAAAATTAAACATCTTAATTATTTAAGAAACACTCATCTTGTAATAATCTTAATATCACTTAAGTAACGCTTTTTATTATCATTTTCATTTCACAGGTACCATATTTTCACCTACCTCTAACCAAAAAAAAAAAAAAATAGGTTGTATTCTATGCAATGAGGACTCTTCATTTGGACTGTGGTAAACTACAACACTAAATTTATATCAAATTTTAGTGTCAGTTGTAAAATGATTACACAGTTTGTACAAATATAAAAATAATTTCTAACACCATAAAAACTTTACCTCTTAGTTATTAAAAAGGAAAAAAAAAAACTTTAACTCAGTGGTTGGCTCTTTGATCACCTTCCCCTGAAGGGGGAGCAGCCTTATCAGGACACAGAGGAAGACAATACAGCCAGTCCTGATGAGACCTGATAGGCTAGGGTCAGATGGAAGAACATCCCTTACCAGTGGACTTGGAGAGGGACATGGGAGGAGATAAGGGAGGTAGAGTAGGATTAGCAGTGAATGAGGAAGGAGGCTATGGCAGGGAAATTAAGTGAATAAACTGTAGTTAACATTAAAAATTAATATTAAAAATATAATAGAAGGTATAAAGATCATTGTTGCCATGATTCTGCTCAGGTTAGAGGCTGTCCTCCAGAGGTTCATGTGCTGGAAGTTTGGTCCCCAATGCAGTGATGGTAAGACATGAGCGGATTTTCAGGAAATGATGTGTAGAGGGATGACATTAAGTCACTGGGGGAGCCATTGTCTTTAAGGACTAAGCTGGCTCTTGTGGGACTGTAGTTATTTTCCAGAGGCTTGATGTTTAAAAATAAGCCCCTTCCCCATTCCCACAAACTTTCCAACAGTGTACTGCCATCCACATGTAGTGATGAGCAGAAACGTCATATCTGAGACAAAAATTATTTTCTACATTCAACGTCAACATGGTAAGGTCTTCCCTTTACCTGTTACTCAAGATCAGGTACATATTGTGACAAGAGAAATGGTCTGAGATTGTGACAAGCACCAGCAAAATGATAAGTTGCGATAATGAACAACAACAAAAAATCCAAAAATTTGAATTGATACAATTTATATGCTTCTTCTGGTCTGAACTTCAGTAGAGCTAAAGCATATTTTTTTCAAATATTTCACCCCAATGAAACTTACTAAATATGTATAGATATAAATAGACACTTAGCAGATGTATATGTATATTTATTCAACTGTATGGCTATCGCTAGACTTATATACTACAAATAATCTAAATAGAGATTATAAAGCAAAATTTCCCTAAAATTTGTGAGTTGTTAGTCTCAGCTACTCAAACAAGGACTCTTCTGTCTATATCCAAGACAAGTGTGTTTGTATCATATTCTATATACATGTTAATATAATGATATTTTAATACCAAATTTTCATGTAGAATATCTTTGGTCATGAACTATATGACTTGATCATTCTAGTACTGTGGAATTTACATTGTATCAAATTACAAATTAGATAATATATTCTTTATTCATGCTTCTATAGTTTGTATTTAACATCAATTATTATCTACTTGAAGTGAAATGTCTACTTATTTTAACCCTGTTTCTAACTGACAGGCCCTAGGTATTGAGAATAATCCATTGTGAGAGTGTCTATAATCTACAAATTGTGCTTCCTTTCCAATTCTTTATAATAAGACTAGGCATAAGGGTGGGTGAGGCAACTCCAGTTGGAAGAAAAGGGTCCTAAGAACAGGAGAAACTCTCACTATTAGGTGTCTTGCTAGCATTTTTTAAACAAATATTTATGCACTTTTTAATGAAAATGATTTTCTTCCAAACAAGAAAAAAAAGTACTTTTCAGAAGCAATTACTCTCATTCTTTCGTGTGTGTGTGTGTGAGAGAGAGAGAGAGAGAGAATGAGAGAGAGAGAGAGAGTGTGTGTGTGTGTTTTCTCTTTCAGATATTTTCTGTGCATGGCTATGAATATTCTAAAACACAAACACATTCTGTAGTATAAATTAAGGATTGTTTCATATGTAGTTTGGAAAATTGTTATCTATGCATATATGTGTATTATGTTTCATATTTTCACATGGTATATAATGTTTCAATGGCTATCAATGCAAATATTGTTATATCTGTATGAGAGTAGTTAAAGAATAGCCCCATAAAAGGTTGAATATTTCAGTTAACAAGTAATAAATACACTGAAAATCATATCAGAACCTAGTGATTTATAAGCCAATTAAATATATTTTAAATAGAAGTTAGACAGGGCATATCTAGTATGACAGAATATTGCTGTTACTAAAAACCAAGATTATTGATCAGAAATCTAAATATTACATAAAGACTATCTCCTTATTAGTCATTGGTCAAGAAACCACATTGCATTCAATAAAAACATCATAGGTTCTTTTCATTCCTCTTGGCTACCCATCAGAACTAAATTATAAGACTCTGTTACTTAAGACAGCACATACCTTCATAAGATGCAGAGAAATTAAGCTTTCACTGTTATGCAAAATCTTTTTTTAAAAGACACTAACAGTTTTAATCAGATGAGAAGTACTTTTTATTTGTTTATTTATTTATTTATATTAATTTATTTGCTTCTGTCTCCTCTGTAGCCCTTTTGCCTTGTATCCCCCTATTTCCACACATGCTCCCTCTTCTCCCCCTATGCCTCTTCCCTAGTCCTCTGATAGGGTAGGACCTCCTCCTCTTCTATCTGACCCTAGCTTATCAGGTCTCATCAAGGCTGGCTGCATCATCTTCCTCTGTAGCCTGGCAAGGCTGTACCTCCCAGGGAGATGTGATCAAAGAGCCAGCCAGTGAGTTCATGTCAGAGACAGCCCCTGCACCTCTTACTAGGGAACCCACTTAGAAACTGAGCAGCCTATGGGCTTCCTCTGCACAGGGGTTCTAGGTCCCCTCCATGCATGATCCTTGGTTGGACCTTGTATCAGTCTCTGCAGGCTCCCTGGGCCCAGGTTTTTGGCACTGTTTTCTCCTTGTGGAGTTCCTGACCCCTCCAGGTATTTCCATCTCCCTCTTCTTCCATACAGATTCTGGCACTCTGCCCAAAGTTTGGCTATGAGTCTCAGGATCTGCCCCGATACCCTTGTGGGTAGAGTCTTTCAGAGGTCTTCTGTGGAAGGCTCCTGTCCTGTTCCTTGTCTTCTCCTACTTACAATGCTTATCTTGTTTGCCCTTCTGAATGAGGTTTCAGCCTCTTCCATAGGGTCCTCCTTGCTGTTTAGCTTCTTTAGTACTACAGATTTTAGTATGTTTGTCCTATATCGGATAGCTAATAGCCACTTATCAGTGAGTATATACCATATGTGTCTTTCTGCTTCTGGGTTACCTCACTCAGGATGATCTTTTCTAGTTCCCACCATTTGCCTGCAAATTTCATGATTTCCTTGTTTTTAATTGCTGAGTAATATTCCATTGTGTAAATGTACCCCACTTTCTGTGTCCATTCCTCCATTGAGGGAATCTGGATTTTGGTTATTACAAATAAAGCTGTCATAACATGGCAGACTGATGTCCTTATTTAATGGTGGGGCATCGTTTGAGTTTATGCTTAGGAGTGGTATAGCTGGTTCTTGAGGTACAGAGAGCTGATATCCAGAATATGTTAAGAACCAAAGAAATTAAATACCAACAAATCAACTAATCCAATTTAAAAATGGGACACAGAATTAAACAGAAAATTCTCAATGGAGGAATATCAAATGGCAGAGAAATACTTTTAAAAAATGGTCAATGTCTTTAGTCATTCTATAAATGCAAATCAAATAACTCTAAGATTCTACCTCTCAGCCATCAGAATAGCTAAGATCAAAAACTCAAGGGATGGTACATGCTGGAGAGATTATGGAGATTGGGGAACACTCCTCCATTGCAGATGTGTATGTAAGCTTGTACAACAGTTTGGAAATAAATCTGGCACTTTCTCAGGCAATTAGGAATAGTGTTCCCTCAAGATGAGAACTATTAGCACTACCATAGTAACTTGTCAGACAAAATACACTCACTAACTCAGTAATGGCACGACTGTTACAGGAATAACCCACCACCCTCCAATGAGAAATAAATTCCACTCTGTGGGAGGATATTAATGCGTCATACTTGCAAATTTCTATGGCTAACAGTGCATTAGGTCCTAATGTGAATGTACTATTATTATGTAGTTAAATGCACATGGATCCAAATGTCATTAAAAGATGTATATTTATGTCTCTAGATAAGTGTTACTCAGATTTAATGGCTAAATCTTCTCTTTGAAATCAAAATTTCATGCCTTCTGTGATTGCAGAGAATAAGTAATGATTTACTTTTCCCCTGAATAACCATTTGAGGATAAGAGATATGAACCAGTGGCCCTGTAGGCATGATTTTGCTTCATGGATCTAGGTAATTTACTCTTCATTGTAGAGAGAATGAACACATTCTCAGTACTCAAAATCTACTCCTTGCTTCATGCATTATGATTCCTTTCTCCATAATAAGAGCTGGAGAGCACAGGAACTCCACAAGGAGAGCAACAGAACAAGAAAATTTGAACACAGGGAACTTCCCAGAGACTCATACCCCAACCAAGGACTATTCATGGAGATAACCTAGAACCCTGACAATGCAGCCACTTCTGATGAGAACTGATAGACTAAGATCAGAAAGAAGGAGAGGAGGACCTCCCCTATCAATGGACTTGGGGAAGGGCATGCATGCAGAAAGGGAGGAGGGTGGGACCAGGAGGGGAGAAGGGAGGGGCTTATGGGGGGATACAAAATGAATAAAGTGTAATTAATAAAAGTTAAATAAAAAATTTAAAAAAAGAAAGTGACTTTGCTATTTATTGAACTTTCCATTGTCTTTCAATATTATTAGAATGTACTACCTGTAAATGCAATTCTTTTATTATAACATTTTAAATTGCAAAATAATATTTTATAACTTCCTTGAGAATTACATGCACAGTATTTTGATCTATAACCCAAATCTCTCCTCCTAGCTCAGTTTATATATCTTAATGTGGTTAATTTTTTTTTCAAAATCATGTTCCCTTATGACTGCATAAGTATTAAATATGAGAATTTTCTTTCTTCCTCCTGTATCCCTGGGTTAAATTTATCTTTTAACAGTAGAAAACTCTTTCTCCCAAATATGTGGTAAGTGAGTGGGATGTAATAATAGTCAGTAAATTCTGTTTACTGAGTCAAAAAGTTAACTATATTTTCTTAAAGTCAGTGCTACATCTTTTGTTTTGTATTGCTACTCTTGGAATTTTTTCAAAAGAATTGCTATACAAATCAGTTTATTCACTTTTTACATATATTTTTAAAATAGGAATAAAACTTAAAGATATTCCTTACTTTGAAAGTTTTTTTCATGTATTTCCTAATAATTGTGTTATTTTAAATAAATAATGTCATTTTATATTTCATTTTTATCCTCAGTAAACCAAGAATACCCATCATATTGACACTGTGATGATGATTATGACAAATACATGACATTATTGTAAATATCTGAGATTGCTGACACTTAGCAAGTGTTTAACAAGTGTTCTTTGTAGTTGTTGGTTAAATCATTTCCATTGTTGCTATGGTAACCTATATTCAGACTGGCAAATTTTTACACAATTTGTGATGAAGAATTCTAGATATTTTTTCAGAGCAAAAAGCCTACATTCAAAAGAGCACATCTCATTAATAGATTAATTAGAACTTATGTGGATACAAATAATTTTGATCACAAGTATAACCCGAATATTTGAAATAAGCTGTTATCTGCATTCAAGAAAAAAGAAAATGGAAATATCAAAGCAAATTATCTGAAATCATAATTAATCTGTATGTCAGTAGAAGAAAAAGGAAGTGATAATTTCATATTTCCACAACAAATCAAGATTCTTTTTTTTCTATTTTTTTATTATATTTTGTGGACTAGGGAAGAGCATAAGACAAATCAAGATTCTTAAAAGAGAGCAGCATCACTACTTCCAGTCAGAAGTGAGAATCCTTATGCCCATTCCACTTCGCTCTGTCCTTCCTCTCACTCTTCCACAAGATTCCCTGAGCTTGACCTAATATTTGGCTGTGGATCTCTGTTTCTGTCAGCTGCTGGATGAAGATTCTTCAGAAGACGGTTATGCTAGGGCGCGTCTGAAAACATAGCAGAGTATCACTAATAGTGACAGGGTTCGGCTCTCTCCCAGGGTGTGAGTCTCAAGCTGGGCTAGTAATAGGTTTGCTATTCCCTCAAACTCTGCTCCATCTATTTCCCTGCACTTCTCATAGGCAAGACAAATTTTGGGTTGAAGGTTTTATGGGTGGTTCACTAGACGTTCCACAAGGTGACTTCAGACTCCATATCCACTGCTGTAAGGAGTCTTAGCTAGGGTCACCACCTTGGCCTTGGAGGAGCCTACCCTGTCCCAGAGATGCCCACCCATAACCTACTCTGATTTCTGTCCTCTCTTCCAGTCTTCACCCCACCCCCTCACCTCCACCCCAGATCTCTAGATACCTGATCACCACCCCCAATACCCTCTCCACCTCTTCTGCTGCCCAGTTCCTTCCCTCCATTTGCTTCAGATGTCCACTTTATTTCCTATTATGTGTGAGATTCAGGATCTTCTTTAATGCCGTCCTTGGCTTCTTTGAATCAGTAATTATATCATAGTTATATGTATTATACGGCTAAAATCCACTTATAAATGAGTTTATACCAGGATTATCTTTCTGGGTCTGAGTTACCTCAGGAAGAATTTTTTGTTGTTGTTGTTCTAGTTCCATCCATGCATGAAAATTGCATAATGTCTTTGTTTTTAATTACTGAGGACCATTCGACTGTGTAAAGGTACCATATTTTCTTTATCTACTCTTTGGTTGAGGGACATTTAAGTTGTTTCTGATTTCTAGCTATTTATTACCAACAAAGCTTCTATGAACATGGTTGAGAATGTGTCCTTGTGGTATGGTGAAGAATCTTTTAGGTGAATGCCCGGGAGTGGTATAACAGGCAAATGAGTGGCATGTGTTTGTAATCCCGACAGTAGATAAGCATCAAGAGGCACATCCCTGGGACTTGCTCTACAGCAACATTGGCATAACCCGCAAGCACCATGGTAATGAAAGACCTGAACTCAAGGTAACATTTGAATGTTTCTATAGTAACCCTAAAAGAGAGCTTTCCAGTGGTTAGAAAACTAGCAAAGTGTGTCAGAAATGAAGAAGGATGACATTTGTTTATAGAGAAGGGTACCCATCTGTGAAGTGTCAAGTACTGAGACACAGCTTGCAAAGATTTCTGGCTCAAATCAGCAGAGTTCTTGTTACTCAGAAATACAGAACATTCCTCAAGTTGCTCTGCATCAGGTTTCATTCCCTGTAATCTTTTACAATGCAACAGACAAACTTTCCTTTTCTAAAAATAATCAGTAGTTTAGATTTTGAGAGCCACATAGCTTTCCTCCCAACTGTTCAACTCTACTTAATGTTTAAATTATCACAGACATTTTTTTCACGTGAATGATTGACTGTGTCTCAAAAACCCATGAGCTGCAAAATCAGTAAGCAGGGAGGCTATTCTCACATTCTTTGATTTTCCCTTTTCAGCAGTAAACTCACATTTTATTTCTTCAATTTGTTGTATTGACCTACATTTTTAAGTTACACAAATACACACACACACACACACACACACACACACACACACACAAACACTTTCACATCAGCCTCCATATAGTCAATGTGAATTGACCATAACAATCTGAATTGTTATGGTGATTTTACACACAGAGACACACACAGATAAACACATTTGAAACATTAGTGAGTTCATTCCTTATCCAAAAAACAATAATAAAGGTTAATTTGTAATATTTGACATATGGCCTCTAATAAATTACTGTCGTAAAATATTATTGTCTAGAACCACACTACTATGGAGCCAGCATTTATCTGTCTTGTTTTGCTACTTTTGAAAATTAAAGTTTTATCCTATAGCCACATTCTTGTCATTCTGAGCACTTGAAAAATACTGGGTATTCCTTGGTCTTTTAAATTTTAAGAAATGTCTTAGAAATATTTTTATTTCTCAAATTTTGAACCCACAGTCTTCACAATAATTTCACATTGTTTTGTGGACTTTACTTAAGAGTACCCAGGATCCTTTTCTTTACTCAAAAGTACCACCTTGCAGGTGAGTTTCATCAAACACATGCACATACATGTCTTTCTCAGGGTTCATCATTGTTATTTTATGCCAACTATATACTGATTTGACTCAGATCTCAGTTCTCTTTCAGCCATTTTTCCTTTTTTCTATTTTTATTAATTTATTATTACAATTTATTCACTTTGTATCCTAGCGGTAGCTCCCTCATTTCCTTACAGTCCCACCCTCCCTCTCTCATCTCCTCCCATGTCCCTCCCCTAGTCAACTGATAAGGGAGGACCTCTTCCTCTTCCATCTGACCCTAGCCTATCAGGTCTCATCAGGACTGGCTGCATTGTCTTTATCTGTGCTAGGCAAGTTTGTCCCTCCCTGCCCCAGAAGGAGGTGATCAGCCATTTTCAATTTCTCATTTTTCTCCATCAGCCATTAAAGTTTTGTTTTTATATTCAGGCTTTCGAAACTTTGCCAATATTTGCCTAAGCTCAGTGTACCAATGTTTCGCTCAAAACCAGAGTCTCCTTGAAGGTTGTAAATCTTTTTATCTGAAATGAAAAAAAAAATTTTTTTTCTCTTCCCTTATCATTTTCTTTTCTTTTTTCTTCTTTGTTATTGGGAATATACCTTGTTTCCATGACCCTTCTAAAGAATATGTTTTCTACACGTTGCTTATTCTTTAGAACTTGTTATGTTCTCTTATACCAGGATGGCAATCAAGCCTAATTAGTAAATATTTATTATTTTAGGACATATGTGGGGTTTTGTTGTAATTTACTTTTTAATAGAAAACACAACCCTACTCCCCGAATCTCTCTGCTGTGTTACCTAAGCACATCCAGTGTTCTTATAACTGTTTAGTGGAAACTGCCTTTGACTGATGACAATTCTTCCTATTTCAATGTCCCTAGAGTTATCTCAATATGTCGACGGTGGTTTCATGTTTGCTCTTATCCTCTACCACACACTGGCAGCCTACCAACAGATTTCTTACAATTGATGCTGTAGTAAGGCATGCCACATTCATAAAATAGAAGGGACTGAGGCATTGTGATATTGGCCTGTGTGCCCTTGGCAGGGCATGGGGAATTATTTTCAAGTTTTTGCTCACTGAGACTTACCTTTTTTTTTTTTCTTTTATTGTCCTTAGAGACCAATAAAGATGAACATATTCTGAGCATCTGCCAAGAATTGCTAAGGTTTGTCCCTGAATTTTGGTGCAGAGGGAAAAGGTTGGAAAATTGTTTTCCCCCCAGAGGCTCTGGCTGAGAACATCTTGCTCTTAATTTCCACCTGTTCTCTACCAGCTAAAGAGCTACCTGGCTCCAGTTCTCTCAGGAGTTCTAAAATGGCATGCAATCCTAAAAGGGAACAGAAGTGCTCATCTTCCAGTACAAAAGCCTTCTGCAAACATTCACAGGCTTACCTTATCAGTGACTATAGTACCTAATTCAGAATACGATTTTCATATATATTTAAATGAAACCTAAAAATCATCACTCAAAAAATGTGTCCTGAAGACAAGTGGAGTCTCACAAAGCAAAAAATTAATGTGACTGTTTAACTTCATTTTAATTGCTTTCAGGAAATTGATCTATGCAGTGAAAAAAAAAAATAACAGAGATAGAGACCAACCACAAAAATCAGTGAGTAGAGAAAGTTCCTTACAAATTAAAAAAACTTGAGAACTGAATCAAGATATTTTAATTACAATAGAATCATGCACTGAGGTGAATCTTGGATTAATTCCTTGCTAATTTCCTAAAATTCAGAAGCATGTGTGCTTTATGCTGTCTGCACATTGAAAATGAGTAACATGGTTTTGTATTTTTATGAGTAACATGGTTTTGTATTTTTTGAAATATATATGCAAATGCTTAGCATATGAATATATTTATTGGTTAATAAAGCAACAACACCCAATACTAATGTTATTATGATTAATAAGGGCTGTGGGAATATAGAGGAAGTCGGAAGAAGTTCTAGATGGCATACATTCTATCTTCAAGGCAGTTCCTACTGAATGTATTGGAATTTTATGTTACTCAATATGAAAGAAAATGTACATATTCAATATTAATTCCAATTAAGTAAGAATTACACATGTCATCCAATTTATGATTTTTTAGCTTGAACTGTCCAAACTATGATCTATGCATCCACGTTCAGAAATTTATATCAATAAAGAATATAACATTCAGTAATGGATAAGTCTTTATGCTTTCTAACATTTTAGAAGTTAAATATTCTAACATTTTAGAAGTTTCTTAAATCCTCCCCCCAAAAAATAAACGTATCCATTTAGAAACTGTTTTTTCAAAGATAACTTTTCTGTTACCAATTATGTGAATTAATTTCTGTACTATAAAAATAATTTTCTTACCCATATCTGACATTTCAGGAACAGTAACAATATATGGTCCATCTGTGAACTTTGGAGCATTGTCATTGATATCTTGCACTTTGATGATGAACTCAGACTCAGGTTCAAGGGGCTTGTTGGTCCGTCTGTCAATGGCTTGGGCATGAAGCACATAGTGAGTCTTCTGCTCTCTGTCCAGGCTTTTGGTGGAGTGGATGTCACCCGTGGTGTCATCAATGATGAAGATAGTCCCAGCACCTTCTCCAGTGAGGATGTACTTGACAGACCCATCACCTTTGTCAGAGTTGGAGTGTAACTGAAAAATACACATAGAGGAGCTCAGCATTGCTTACATTCTGATGGCATATGTTCTCTGAACAATGACTTGAAGAGATTAGGAATTTTAGTTGTTTTCTATACTGTGAGCTTCCTGTTACAGCAACCATTTCCTTTCTTACAGTTTTCTCTAGTTGGTGTTAAGTGGACATTTCAACTTTATTTCTCTGAGATTCAGTAACTATTTTAAAGAAACTGATAAACTGTGGTTTTTGTTTTAATATTTTTAATAATCACATCTTTGTTTCTTCCAAATCAACGTTACACTATATAATATGAAGGAATCAATATTATACTATGTAATAAAATGGAAAAGATATTTCTACTACATCACTATTGCTTCCCATGCTTGGGGAAATACTCTTTTCATAAGGAATTATTATGAAAATTAACTGACATTGTTTTAACATTAAATCTTGAAAAACTGAGATGAAACAGATGTTAAAAATTAATTATCGATTTTTCAAAAGACCAGATTTGTCACCAAGGTGCTAACTTTATAAGTTTTAGAGTATAAACTATAATATCATTTAACATAAATGTTTCAAGCTACAAATTATACTTTGTGTCTGAAATCTTAGAAGATAGTTTAAAAGTAAATTATAGAAAAATGGCAAAATATAAGGAAAAGTGGGATTTTTCTGGGTAGATGATAGCAACCCAAATGTATTTAGTATCATGTCAATGATAATTTCTGTTCTCTTTTTCATAAACATAAAACATGTAACATATATACACCTAATGGAAAATACTTAGCTAGAATCAGCACGCAAAATAACTACAAAAATTTTTATGTTGGTATCCTTTAACTTCTGAAAGATTAGCAAACTATAGAAACACATAGTTTTCATGAATTCTTATTGATATAGTGAGTGTGTTCTAGAACAAACCTGCAGAGAGAATTGTGTGGAGACAATTGTGTGCATGCATGGAACTGTACTTATTTTTTTCTGCCGATCTCCTGACAAATCAACTACCTAGAACAAAATGTTTATCATTTATGAAAGGGACACTGGAAATCATTGACATAGCAACACATTTAAACCATTTTCCATCTTTGCAACAATTCGTGCCTAACACATAGCAAAAAATCAAAGTAGTTGTTCAAAGGTTTCTAAAAATTTTTCTAGAACATTTGTTGCTGAAATAATAAAATGAGAGACAGTGTGGTAAATATTTTGTTTTAAAAATACAATTTAATAATATTGATAATTATGACTTACATACTTGTCACAAAATGTTTTTGCTATTATAGAACTAATTTCAGAAAGTCATGGCCATGATTAAAACAGAGAAATCTTCAGGATATATTCAGAATCACCTGTATACTCAGGGAAATTACTGTGAAATTTATTTTTGAATTTAATGCACATGCTTTATTTAAAAAATAAAATAAAACACACATGTGCAAGAATCACAAGTATTAAAGTTATCAGTATAAATCATATATGCAGTTTTCTGCTGTATTTTGTACAAATTTTTTAAATTAGTAAGAGAAAGTAAAAATGTCAGTGATTTTATGAGTTTGAGTTTTCAGGCATGAATCAGGTACAATAATCATATTTTTACAACTACTAACCCACTCAATATGTATTTCCCAGAAGTTATGATTAATTTTATTCCGGTTTATGAATGATGATTAGAAATATTTATAAAATTACTAATAGTTACACCAAAATATTAAAAAATATACTAGGATTTTTGCTTCAGTTGTTTATAATACTTAGTTTTAGTATTAATGGAGGTGATTATTTCATTAATGAAGTTTACTCCTTGCAAACTTGATTGAATCATGAAACCATCATTTCCAAATGGCAATTATGAAAACTATTACATTAGCATTTAGTCAATTGATTAATAATTTATATAATTGTATGATAACTGTTTCTGAAGGAGCAAAGTGATCCACTCGGTATTTCCCTTCCTTGTTCCATCCTTTCTGTTTTTATTTCTGATTGCCAAACTCACTCTGCAATAAAGTTTGAGCCTAAGATAACTATAATCATTGTACTGTGGATTTTTCTTTAATAAGAGATTTATAAGTACTCAGATGGTTCACAGGATGTGTATCAGGATTTAGGAAGCAAGAGCTGACAAAAAGAGGAATGTATGAGAGTATTAGTACTAAGAGAATGAAAAGGAGGCACATATTGGTGGGGGTTGATTTGAAGGACGAAACGTAAAACAGACAGGAAGTTTTGAAAGTGGAATGTCAACAAAAATCTTTTATTTTGCATGTGGAGTTCACAATCAGATATTAATTAAAAACAATTAAGGATAGAAAATGATGGACATGGGGAGGGGCATGCATGCAGAAAGGAGGGGGGAGGGTGGGACCAGGAGAGGAGGAGAGAGGGGCTTACGGGGGGATACAAAATGAATAAAGTGTAATTAATAAAAGTTAAATTAAAAAAATATTCAAAATATAGGTAGAACTCTGTCTTAATAGCTACTAAAAATGTTATCCATTTACATGCAATTTTAAAACTAAATTACATAATATTATTTGGAAAATATAGGTAATTAGCTCTAGTTATGCTGACATATTTCTCTGATAAAAATCTCTTGACACCATAGTGACTGAACTTTTGCTAGACCCTGCAGCTAAGTTAAAAACATGCCTTTCGAGTATTGTAGTGTATCTCATATCCATTGTGTGTTCAGCCTGATAAGGTTTAATATATCTTTAAGAAAGAAGAAAAAAAAAACACATTACAACCAAACTTGTTTATGCTTGGATTTCCCATGCAATTATCTTTCACAACTTAAGCTAAAACCTTAATCTCAGAGGTGGGGCAAGATGGCGGCACCAGGAGGACTCTCATTCTGAGCAGCAGCACAGCAGGATTGGCACAGTGACCAGCAATCATAACTTGCAGCCATAAAACACAAGTGATTGTGTTTCACATGTGAGAGGATACCCCACGGTGGGAGATTCAATCAGCTTTAACTCACCCAGCTAAACCGCTGAAGAGATCCTGGTTCCACCAGGCGCTTGGTCGCCAGCCCAGGGCTACACACCAGCGTGATCTGGTCACTGTCTCAGACTGAACTGTGGGCCCAGAACATCACAGACTGGATTTTCCAGTCGAGAGATAACCCCACGGAGCAGGAAAAGATTGGGACCAACCTTACGTCACCCAGACATCTCCCGGGAAAAGACTGGGGTTTTGCGGGTGCCCCAGGAGCCAGCCAGGAGCCAGAGCCAGGGACCCAGGTGCCTGCATGGAGCCCTGCCTGCGTTCCTGATTCCCTCAGATAGAACT
Organism: Psammomys obesus; assembly: GCF_907164565.1. Classification (NCBI taxonomy): domain Eukaryota; kingdom Metazoa; phylum Chordata; class Mammalia; order Rodentia; family Muridae; genus Psammomys; species Psammomys obesus. The sequence continues at coordinate 9,645,333 of NW_026594428.1, read as the reverse complement.
GTGGGCACCAGTGCAACAGGGCACCAGGGCACCAGAGACTGCGTTTCACTGTCAGGTGCAAACCCACAGGGAGGGAAACGGCTGGTCTGATCTCAGAGCACTCAGCCCCCACCCGAAAGGGTCTCAGGAAAATTATCCAGTTTAGGCAGACGCCCATGCTCCCAAAGGCCAGAAAGGCGGAGCCACGGGAGGGCATCTGTGCCTGTGGGTTCTACTCGCCACCCCAGACAGAACGGCAGTCCCCAAAGCAAAGACTGGGTGTCTCTGGCAGGAGGAAACCCCCAGCGGGGGGATCATCAGGTCTAATGCTCAGGACACCCAGCACCAAAAGACTTTCTGGATTCACGCAGACTCTAGGCTCTAGCTTTCTAATGCAAGCAGGAGCGCTGTGCTCAGCCGCCATTATTGAGTTCCTCTAAGGCACTGGGACACACAGCTGCATCCTCAGACCTACAAAAGCCAGAGAGCCATTACAGCAGCCCTCAGATACTGTGCCAAGGGTAAACCAGTTATCCTTAGCTAGACTGACAAAAATGTGGGAATCCCTGGTACTTCAAGAGGGCTGCGCCAACAGCGTCTGGACCAGAGCAGTGCCTACAACCACCATCCCAGACAGGGACACACAGCTTCTGGTCCAGAGTGAGGCACCCAGCCTCCAGATCAGAGCGGCGCCCTCAGGCGCCAACTCAACCTAGGTGCACATTCTCCAGACCCAGAGCGGAGCAATCAGCCTCTGGCCCAGAGACTTGCTGGTCGCACCTCTCAGTTTCCCAGACAGAACTGTGTGCCCCAGGATAACAGACTGAGTTTCCCTGTTGGGAGAAAACCCCACAGCTAGGGAATCAACCGGTTCTTCAAGAGGACTGTACCTGGAAAACTGTAACAGCAGCAACTCACTAAATTTATAATGAGAAACCCAGCAGTGGGGCAGCTGTCTTGAGAAATTCTATGGGTAAGAGGAGATCTCCCCTGCCTAACAAAGACCACAGCTACTACTCAGGGCTATAAACCTGAGGTGAGCAGTGACAATTCCTGAGAAACACTGGCCATACAGTGACCATAACCAAAAAGCAGAGGAGGACTCCTTCAGGAAAAATCATCTTCTGGCCAAGGGGATGCTCGCTACCTCAGGACTCCAGGAAGCACAGAAACTAACACCCAACACCGAAATCAGCCCAATGGGTAGAGTTCAGCATAAAAGCTCAACCAACAAAAGACAGAGCAATATGGCATCTCCAGAACCCAGCCATCCAGGGTCGAACAGCCCTGGACAACGCAGCATAATAGAAAATCAAGAAGATGACCTTACATCTATCTATGCTGATGAAGAGGGTAGTAGAGGAAACAGATGAAATACGTAAAGAAATAGAGGAAGATAAAACCAAACAGATCATGGCTATCCATAAAGAAATGGAGGAAGTTAAAGACAAGCAGGTTATGGCCATCAGTAAAGAAATACAGGAAGATGCAGCCAAGCAGCTTGCAGCCTTCAGAGAAGAAATAATTAAATCACTGAAAGAAATAAAAGGAACAGAGTTGAAGGAACTAAAAGAAAAAGAGGAAAATACAAGCAGACAGGTGAAGGAAGTAAACAAAACTACTCCAGACCTGAAGATAGAACAGGAAAAATTAAAGAAAACACAAATGGAGGAAATAATGGAGAGGAAGAATTTAGGGAAGGAAACAGGAACTACAGAGGTAAGCATACCTAACAGAATACAAGAAATGGAAGAAAGAATCTCAGGTGTAGAAGATACAATGGAAGAAATCGATATATTTGTCAAAGAAAATGTTAAATCCAAAACATTCCTGACAGAGACCATCCAAGAAATCAAAGACAATATGAAAAGACAAAACCTAAGAATAATAGGTATAGAGGAAAAAGAAGATTCCCTTCTCCAAGGCCCAGAAAATATTTTCAACAAAATCATTGAAGAAAATTTTCCCAAGTTAAGGGAGAAGCCAATAAGAATACATGAGGCCTACAGAACAACCAACAAATTTGACCAGAAAAGAAAATCCTCCCGCCACATAATAATCAAAACAGTAAGTATACAGAACAAAGAAAAAAATAATAAAAGTTGCAAGGGAAAAAGGCCAAGTAACATATAATGGCAAACCCATTAGAATCACACATGACTTTTCAACAGAAAATATGATAGGCAGAAGGGCCTGGACTGATATCATGCAGACCCTAAGAGAACACAGATAACAGCCCAGGCTACTATACCCTGCAAAACTCTCAGTCCTCATAGACGGAGAAAACAAGATATTCAATGACAAAAACAAATTTCAACAATGCCTACACACAAATCCAGCATTACAGAAGACACTGGAAGGGAAAATACAACCCAAGAAAATTAGCTTCTGTCAAGAAAACACAGGAAATAATTAACCTTACTACAGCAAAACAAAAAGCAACCAAGCACACAACCTTATGAACACAGCCAACATCAATATCAAAGGATCTAACAGCCACTGGTCATTAATGTCTCTCAACATCAATGGACTCAACTCTCCAGTAAAAAGACACAGATTAACAGAATGGATACGTAAACAAAACCCAGGAATCTGTTGCATACAAGAAACACACCTACGGCACAAAGATAGACATTACCTGAGGGTAAAAGGTTGGAAGACGACTTTCCAAGCAAATGGACCCAAGAAACAAGCAGGAGTAGCCATTCTAATATCTGATAAAATAGACTTTCAACCAAAATTAATAAAGAGAGATGGAGAAGGACACTTCATACTCATCAAGGGAAAATTCCACCAAGAAGACATCACAATCCTGAACATCTATGCCCCAAATACAAGAGCACCCACATTTGTAAAAGAAACATTGATAAAATTTAAACCTCATATAGATCCCCACACATTAATAGTGGAAAACTTCAACACCCTACTCTCAACAAAGGACAGGTCAACAAACCAGAAATTAAACAAACATTATCTCTGACAGAGGTCATGAATCAAATGGACCTCACAGACATTTACAGAACTTTACACTCAAACACAAAAAAAATTTACCTTCTTCTCATCACCTCATGAAACCTTCTCCAAAATAGACCATATAATTGGACACAAAGCAAGCCTCAACTGATACAAGAAGATTGAAATAATCCCTTTTATCTTGTCTTATCACCATGGAATAAAGTTGGACTTCAACAACAACAGAAATAGCAAAAAGCCTACACACACATGGAAACTGAACAACTTGTTACTAAATGACAGCTGGGTCAGGGAAGAAATAAAGAAAGAAATTAAAGTCTTCCTAGAACTCAATGAAAATGAAGACACAACATACCCAAACTTGTGGGACACAATGAAAGCAGTGCTAAGAGGAAAGTTCATAGCACTAAGTGCCTTCAAGAAGAAATTCGAGACAGCTCATTCAAGCAACTTAATGGCCCACTTAAAAATCCTAGAAAAAGAAGCAGACACACCAAAAAGGAGTAGAAGGCTGGAAATAATCAAACTCAGGGCTGAAATCAATCAATTAGAAACAAATAAAACAATGCAAAGAATCAATGAAACCAAGAGCTGGTTCTTTGAGAAAATCAACAATATCGACAAACACTTAGCCAAGTTAACTAAAAGGCAGAAAGAAAACCACCCAAATCAACAAAATCAGAAATGAAAAAAGAGACATAACTACAGACACTGAGGAAATTCAAACAATCATTAGGACTTACTTCAAAAGTCTATATGCCACAAATTTTGAAAATCTAAATGAAATGGAAAATTTTCTTGATCGATTTGATTTAAAAAGCTGAATCAGGACGAGGTAAATCAATTAAATAGTCCTATATCCCCCAAAGAAATAGAAGCAGTCATCAAAAGTCTCCTGTCCAAAAAAAGCCCAGGACAGATGGCTTCAGCGCAGAACTCTATCAGACCTTCAAAGAAGAGCTAACTCCAATTCTCTTCAAACTACTCCACAAAATAGAAACAGAAGGAACATTACCAAACTCATTCTATGAAGCCACAGTCGCCTTGGTCCCTAAACCTCACAAAGACTCAACAAAGAAAAAGAATTCCAGGCCAATCTCCCCTATGAACATTGATGCAAAAATACTTAACAAAATACTTGCACACCTAATACAAGAACACATCAAAGATATTATCCACTATGACCAAGTAGGCTTCATCCCATGTATGCAGGGGTGGTTCGATATACTGAAATCCATCAACCTGATCCACCATATTAACAAACTGAAATAAAAAAACCACATGATAATCTTCCTAGATGCTGAAAAAGCATTTGACAAAATCCAACATCCATTCATGTTTAAAGTACTGGAGAGATCAGGGATACAAGGCACATATCTAAGCATAGTAAAGGCGATATACAGCAAGCCTATAGCCAACATCAAACTGAACGGAGAGAAACTTAAAGCAATCCCACTGAAATCAGGGACAAGACAAGGCTGCCCACTCTCTCCATATCTCTTCAACATAGTGCTGGAAGTCCTTGCTAGAGCAATAAGACAGTTGAAGGAGATCAAGGGGATACAGATGGGAAAGGAAGAAGTCAAATTATCACTATTTGCAGATGATATGATAGTATACGTGAGTGACCCCAAAAACTCTACCAGGGAACTCCTACAGCTGATAAACACCTTTAGCAAAGTGGCTGGATACAAAATTAACTCAAAAAAATCAGTAGCACTCGTGTATACAAAAGACAAAAGGGCTGAGAAAGAAATTAGAGAAACAACATCCTTCACAATAGCCACAAATGACATAAAGTATCTTGGTGTAACCCAAACCAAGCAAGTCAAAGATTTGTATGAAAAAAATTTCAAGTCTCTGAAGAAAGAATTAGAAGAAGATATGAGAAGATGGAAAGATCTCCCATGCTCATGGCTTGGCAGGATTAACATAGTAAAAATGGCCATCATACCAAAAGCAATCTGCAGATTTAATGCAATTCCCATCAAATTGCCAACACAATTCTTTACAGACCTGGAAAGAAAAATTCTCAACTTTGTATGGAATAACAAGAAACCGAGAATTGCTAAAACAATCCTCTACAATAAAAGATCTTCTGGAGGTATCTCCATCCTTGATCTCAAGCTGTACTATAGAGCAACAGTTATAAAAACTGCATGGTACTGGCATAGAAACAGAATGGTGTATCAATGGAACCAAACAGAAGACCCAGAAATAAACCCACACAATTATGGACACCTGATTTTTGACAAGGATGCCAAAACCATACAATGAAAAAAAGATAGCATCTTCAACAAATGGTGCTGGTCCAACTGGATGTTAACATGTAGAAAAATGAAAATAGACCCATACTTATCACCCTGCACAAAACTGAAGTCCAAGTGGATCAAAGACCTGAACATAAAACCAGACACATTAAATCGGCTAGAAAAAAAAGTGGGGAATACCCTAGAACTCATTGGTACAGGAGAAAACTTCCTGAACAGAACACCAACAGCACAGGCTCTAAGATCAACAATCAATAAATGGGACCTCATGAAATTGAAAAGCTTCTGTAAAGCAAAGGACACCGTCATCAAAACAAAGCAACTGCCTGCAGATTGGGAAAAAATTATCACCAACCCTTTATCTGACAAAGGACTCATATCCAGTATATATAAAGAACTAAAGAAGCTGAAAAGCAGCAAACCAAGTAATCCATTTAAAAAATGGGGAACAGAGCTAAACAGAGAACTTTATGTAGAGGAATATCGAATGGCAGAGAAACACTTAAAGAAATGCTCAACCTCATTAGCCATTAGGGAAATGCAAATAAAAACAACCCTTAGATTTCAACTTACACCCATCTGAATGGCCAAGATGAAAAACTCAAGTGACCACACATGCTGGAGAGGTTGTGGAGAAAGGGGAACCCTTCTCCACTGCTGGTGGGAATGTAAACTTGTACAATCAGTCTGGAAATCAATCTGGCGATTTCTCAGACAACTAAGAAGAGTGCTTCCTTAAGATCCAGTCATACCACTCCTAGGCATATACCCAAAAGAGGCTCAAGTACACAAAAAGGACATTTGCTCAACCATGTTTGTAGCAGCTTTATTTGTAATAGCCAGAAGCTGGAAACAGCCCAGATATCCCTCAACTGAAGAATGGATGCAGAATTTGTGGTACATCTATACAATGGAGTATTACTCAGAAATGAAAAATAAGGAAATCATGAAATTTGCAGGTAAATGGTGGGACCTGGAAAGGATCATCCTGAGTGAGTTATCCCAGAACCAAAAAGACACACATGGTATATACTCACTCATATAAACATACAACATAGAATAAACCCACTAAAATCTGTACATCTAAACAAACTAAGCAAAAGAGAGGACCCTAACTAAAATGTTCAATCTCCATCCTGAAACGGAAAGAGCATGGACATCAGAAGAAAAAGAAAATAGGAAACAACCTAGGAACCTGCTACAGAGGGCCTCTGAAAGCCAGAAGAAAACAGGAAATAACCTAGGAACCTGTCATAGAGGGCCTCTGAAAGCTTCTGCAGTGCAGACTGTCAGAGCAGATACTGAGCCTGATGGCCAACTATGGGCAGAGTGAATGGAATTTTAAGTAAGAAGTGGGAAATAGTAAGAGCTGGAGAGGACAGGAACTCCACAAGGAGAGCAACAGAACAAGAAAATTTGAACACAGGGAACTTCCCAGAGACTCATACTTCAACCAAGGACTATCCGTGGAGATAACCTACAACCCTGACAATGCAGCCACTTCTGATGAGAACTGATAGGCTAAGATCAGAAAGAAGGAGAGGAGGACCTCCCCTATCAGTGGACTTTGGGAGGGCATGAATGCAGATGGGGGGGGAGGGTGGGACCAGGAGGGTAGGAGGGTGGGGCTTATGGGGGGATACAGAATGAATAAAGTGTAATTAATAAAAAAATAAAAATAAAAAATAAATTAAAAAATAAAAAAGCATAATCTCTCTCTTTCTCTCTGTGTCTCTCTCTCCTGTGTGTATATGTTATGGTAATCATTTGCTAAAATAAAGTAACCTTGAAAATAACCTTAAATAAACAAATATACAAAAACTTCAGAAGTAATACGTGAAGAATATCTGTGTGTAGCTTGGAATGCTATTCATAGTCCATTGGGTTAAAGATTGTAAGTTTTTCATTGTTTAACTCAAAGATTTCTGCAAAGAATTCATTAATTCCTTTCACAGACTACTTTCTGTTTTTATTCAAGAAGTACAGAGTAAACACAGGCTTACTCACAAGCAACTTACATGGATCAGATATACATGATAGACAAGTCACAGTCAGGGCATTATCCAGAAACTACAGACTAATAGAAGATATAAATGGAAAAGACAAGAATTCAAATTGGGGTCCATTATGGAGCAAATTAATCCAAGAGAATATCACTCTCTCTTTCTTTATTATAACACTGACACATTTTGGTGCTTTCTCTAAGGTTGATTTACTGAATTAATCAATACATCTCTTAAAAGATTGATAACATGGTATTATAAAATGCAGAAGGGAAATAAATGTTTAGATTTCTGTAATTTTGTGAAGGAGGTTAAATTGTCTTTCTTTTAGGTCATCAGAAGTAGAGAAACTTCTTGTGTGTCTGTTTACGTAATACTGGAATGCTAATACTTTAGCAAACAAAAAGAGGGAAGAGTGAAGAAAAAAAACAAAAATTCAGCCATCCAAGAAAGTCTATTGAACAATTTTCTTGCATTTCTTTTATAAACTGTCTTTTTCCTGGCGTAAATATAAACATATGGCACTCCCAAAGCTAATGTGATACATGAATTCACTCCAGAAAACTATTTATGCACCCTACACCACATGAGGATCATGACCTAAAAATTTATAGCTTTCACTCCAATGCACAGTTGCTCTCTAGGATAATATGTGATTCCTTAGAGACGAATAATTTTAAAAGGTTAAGGACATGGTGGCAGAATCATTATTTTTGAAAGTTGTTTTGAGTTAGGACTTCAAGCTCTATTACAAGGGTGGGTCATAAAGTTAAAAATGTAATATAATATGTTATGTAACATTTGAGTAGGGGAAATGTTTGCCATTATATTTCAGTGGAAGAAGAAAACAAGGACAGGATGTCAGCAATGTGTTGTTATCAACCAATTCTGTTTTCATAAAAATATTGGTAAAGAATGTGAGATATAAAAAGTCCCAGTAATTAGTGTTAATGATAATTACTAAAGATAGTTTTAGAGTGTGATTTTTTAAATTAAACTGTAAGCATGTACAATAATAAATCATTGATATATTAAAAAATTCACATTGTTGCAAACATATCGAACTTTAGTAAGAGCTTGGTATGTACATACCAATTTCTTTGTGATAAAAAAAAATATAATCCTAGGTTGGAGTATGAGTCTCTGGGAAGTTCCCTGTGTTCAAATTTTCTGGTTCTGTTGCTCTCCTTGTGTGGTTCCCGTCCTCTACAGCTCTTACTATTTCCCACTTCTTACATATGATTCCATGCACTCTGCCCAACAGTTGACCATAAGTCTCAGCATCTGCTTTGATAGTCTGCAGGGCAGAGCATTTCAGAGGCCCTCTGTGGCAGGTTCCTAGGTTGTTTCCTGTTTTCTTCTTCTTCTGATGTTCATCCTCTTTGCCTTTCAGGATGGGGATTGAGCATTTTAGTCAGGGTCTTCTCTCTTGATTAGCTTCTTTAGATGTACAGATTTTAGTAGGCTTATACTATATGTCTATATGAGTGAGTATATACCATGTGTGTCTTTCTGCTTTTGGGACAGCTCACTCAGGATGATCCTTTCCAGGTCCCACCATTTACCAGCAAATTTCAGGACTATTCATGGAGATAACTTAGAACCCCTGCACAGATGTAGCACATGACAGTTCAGTGTCCAAGTGGCTTACATAGTAATGGGAAGAGGGACTGCCTCTGACATAATCTAATTGGCCTGCTCTTTGATCACCTCCACCTGATGGAGGAGCAGCCTTCCCAGGCCACAGAAGATGACAATGCAGCCACTCCTGATGTGATCTGATAGATTAAGATCAGAAGGAAGGAGAAGAGGACCTCACCTATCAGTGGACTTGGGGAGAGGCATGCATGAAGAAGGGGGAGTGAGGGTAGGATTGGGAAGGGAGGAGGGAGGGGCTTATGGGGGGGATACAAAGTTAATAAAGTAATTAATAAAAAAAAAGAAAAAAAAAAGATCCCCAGTACCTCCCTACTTTAAAACACTTAAAAGTAGATTGCTATTTTGATAATCCAAAGCTTATTGGTCTGTCTGGGGTGCCACTGAAAGGCACACAGTGTCTTTGCAGCCAGATGGAAGAATTTCAACTTTTTTATGTGCACATATTTGTAAAACTGAAATCCTTCTTTTTACATTTTTCTCTCTGGCAGTTTAGGGGACTGAATCTCAGGCTCGGTATATGCTAGAAAAGTGTTCTGCTACTGAGTTATGTAGGTTTCCAATATATTTTGAAATAAATATTTATATTTCATAATATATATATATATATGCCTATCGTAAAATTACATTTTAATAAATTGTCAAAATTGATAAAAAGAAATGTTATTGAGTATTTAATCACTACAAAGCTAATGTAGTAAGACAAAACAAAACAGTAATTTAGAAAGTATGGGTGGACAAACAATTTGCTGGGCAATATCAGTATAAGATAAACCATGAATAAAAATTTATCATTTAAGTTTTATCAATTTTACACTTATTCCTGAAAAAGTAAACTAATAAATGAGGAATAAGAGAGGAAAAGAAGCTACAAGCAACATTAGAATTAACATTAATCTTCTAAATAAAAGATTGGAGATTTTGATATACAATAAGAGAAACCTCATTTCTCTGTAATTTGAAGTGGTTATATTTTCATACCCCTCACTGGAACCGTGGAATGTCCTGTTTGTGCTGAGTATTTGTGCAGTACAGAATACAGTCAGTGGCCGACTTTCTTTTTTAACAGTTGTGAAAACTCAAAGGAAAACAAATATTAAAAAACTGAAACTGAGGCAGAGTTTATAGCATACATAGTTACCTATAATTATAATGACATAGTGGCTGCTTTTTCTTTTTTGGTCCTTCATTAGGGTGTCCCAATTTAAGAAATAAGTGGTAGCTAGCAGTAAATAATATTAATATTAATATTAATATTAAAGAACACTAAACTTTATTTCAATTCCAGGAAAATACTGACACATAGCCACTGACTGAACATTATAGCTAAGGAGAGCTACTAATTCATCAGATTCCAATGGAGAAATGCTATTCATGTTAGCTTTTCTTGGAGTCAAAAGAGGACATTTATGAGAGAAGGGGACATTTATTAATGTATTCTTGAGAAATTTTTAAATTATTTTATTTTTATTAATTATAGTTTATTCACTTTGTATCTCCCCTGTACCTCCCTCCATCCTCCCCTCCCAATCTCACCCTCCCTCTTCCTCACCCTTGTCCCTCTCCCAGTCCACTGGTAAGGGAGGTCATCCTCCCCTTCCCTCTGATCCTAGTCTATCAGGTCTCATCAAGAGTGGCTGCATTGTCTTCTTCTGTGGCCTGGTAAGGCTGCTCCCCCCTCAGGGGAAGGTGATCAAAGAACAGGCCAATCAGTTTATGTCAGAGACAGTCCCTGACCCCATTACTCTGGAGGCCACTTGGATACCAAACTGCCATAGGCTACCACTGTGCAGGGGTTCCAAGCGATCCCCATGAGTGGTCCTTGGCTGGAGTATCAGTTTCAGAAAAGACCCCTGTGCCCAGACTTTTAAGATCTGTCACTGCCCTTGTGGAGCTCCTGTCCTCTTCAGGTCTTACTATCTCCCACTTCTTTCATAAGATTCCCTGTACTCTGCCCAAAGTTTGGCTATGAGTCTCAACATCTGCCTCAATACCCTGCAGGATAGAGCCTTTCAGAAGACTTTTGTGTTAAGCTCCTGTCCTGGTCCCTGTTTTCTCCCTCCTACTATGTCATCAAAACAACCCTGAGATTACACCCATCAGAATGGCTAAGACGAATAACTCAAGTGACAACACATGCTGGAGAGGATGTGGAGAAATGGGAATGTTCCTCCATTGCTGGTGGGAATGCAAACTTATACAACCACTTTGGAAATTAATCTGGAGCTTTCTCAGACAATTAGGAATAGCACTCAAGATCCAGCTATACCACTGCTAGGCATTTATCCAAAAGACGCTCAAGTATACAACAAAAACAAAGCTGTTTGTCACAGCTTTATTTGTAAAAGCCAGAAGCTGAAAACAGGCCAGATGCCCCTCAGTTGAGGAATGGATACAGAAATTGTGGTACCTCTACACAATGGAATACTACTTAGTGATAAAAACAAAGAAATAAATGGTGGGAACTGCAAAAGATCATCCTGAGTGAGGTAGTTTTGAGAATTTTTGTGACAGTAAAATGGCAACTGTTTGAGGTGGCCAATGTTTTAAGCTCTTTTAACAGTTATTACATATATGAACAATATTTTTTGTTGGAGTATTGTAGAAACACTACAATTTTTAAGATAGACAATGCTATGCTCAACATTATGCACAAAGAACTTTATCTGCCAAAAGATATTTCATAAAAATTAGTAGAGAGGAGCTAGCATTGAAAATATCATGTCATTTTAAGGAAATTTTGATTATAGAAGTTATATTCTTAAGGAAACTAACATTTCCCGGTTGGTACAAAGTACAAAAAAGAAAACTTGAGACAATTTTAGAACCTCAATCTGTTTTGGAAGTGCATGAGGTCTCTTTTATTTTATTTATTTTTATTATTAGTTATATTTTATTAACTCTATATCCCAGCTGTATCTGTTCCCTCATTCCCTCCCAAACCCTCCCACCCTCCCTCATCTCCTCCCTGCCTCTTTCCAAGTCCACTGATTGGGGAGGACCTCCTCCCCTTTCATGTGATCATGTTTTATCAGGTATCTTCAGAACTGGCTACAAAGTCCTTCTCAGTGGCCTAGCAGGACTACTCCTCCATTGGAGGATGGGGAGGTCAAAGAGCCAGCCATTGATTTCCTGTCAGAAATAGTCCTTGTTCCCCTTACTATGAGAAACCAGTTGGTTACTGAGCTACCACAGGCTTTATCTCCGCAGAGGTTCTAGTAATATCCATACATGGTCCTTGGTTGAGTGTCAGTCACATGAGGTCTTATACAAGAATCAAAGGGAGGTTTCTTGGTGCTAACAAAGAGGACAACATGGATGTTTTTCTTGATAGTCTAAAAATGGAAGAAGCTCAGCCTACTTCTTATTTTAACCCAGTGAAAAACTATTTAGAACCTATGACCAATTAAACTAATGAAAAATAAAAATAGAGGCGAGATTGAGGGAATGTCCAACCAATGTCTAGCCCAACCGAAGTCTCACCCTGTTGGAGAGTGCCAACCCTTGACACTATGAACTATCCTCTCTTAATCTTGCAGACAGGAACTTGATAGAGTTGTCCTCTGAGAGCTCTACCCAGCAGTACCTCAAAACAAACTCACAGTCAAAAGTTGGGCAATGAGAAGGGTGTCTTGTGAAAAGGGGGGAAGAAAGAAAAAAGGACCTGGAAATGAAAGGAGCTCTACAAGAAGATCAACAGAACCAACTAACCAGTGCTCAGAAAGGCTTGCAGAGACTGAAACACCAACCAAAGACCCTGCATGACCTGGACCTAGGCCTTCTACAAACAATGTAGCAGATGGGCAGCTTAGGCCTCATGTGGGTCCTCTGGTAAGAGTTGTGGGGACTGCATTGAATATGGACTGACTTGCCAGCTTTTGATCACCTTCCCCTGGCAAGAATGTCTTGACTGAAACTTTATGAGCTGTGCTAGATGGGAAAGAGTGCTCCCCACAAAATACATAGCCACAAAATAAAATAATCATTTTAGAATTGTTATTATTAGCAGATTTCTAAAACAGGATGCCAGTGTGATCAGAAGATCATGGTGAAAAGGAGGGATAAAGGCAAGGATATCAGAGCATTGTAGTAATGTAAGCTTACAAATGGGAATGCATGAAATGGGAAAAATGTAGGGTTCTGATATGATATATACTAAACAAGTGAGACTCTTCCTTTGTATTAATTTTTTATTTTTATATTAATTATGGTTTATTCACTTTATATCCCATCTGTAGCCTCCTCCCTATTCCTTCCCACTCCCACCCTCCCTCCTTCATCTTCTTCCATGCCCCTTTCCAAGTCCACTGATAGGGGAGACTTTTCTTTTTCATTTCAATTCACTCACTTTGCATCCCAGGGGTGCCCCCTCCCTCAGTCTTCTGCTTCGCCTCTTCTCCATTTTTCCTTTCCTACCCCAAAAAGGGAGCACCCCTCGCCAGCACATCAAGTCACATCATTATTGAGCATATCTTCTTCCCCTGAGGCCAGACAACGCAACCCTGGTAGGGAAAGTGATCCAAAGGGAAGCAACAGAGTCCATGCTAAAAACAGGGTACCCCACAACTGAGATTTATAAAGGACTACTGTGGTTTCAAAGTATGAGCGTATAAGGAGATTAAAATGACAGCAAAGATAACTAAATAAGCTGTTATAATAAGAAGAAAAATGATAACCTAACATCTACCAAAATGATACTAAGAAAAAGTAGTGACACATGTCCCTACATATAGATACTCTGAAAGTGAAGTTTTTGCAAGGAATCTGTACTGTAAATTGAAAGTATGAGGAAACTAACATAACATTCTTTGCCACAATTAAGGAAAAAAATGAACTTGAGACAGATCTGTTGAAAGATTAAGTAAAATATGGGAAATTTCAGGGATTCTGAGATACTACTTGGGCATACTGATTGAGAGATCCACATATGAGATCTCAGGGAGAAAGAAAAAAAAAAGATATTTCAGTATAGGAGTCACAATAAAAATCTGACTCGTTTTACTTTATAAACACAGAAAGGTATCAGCAAAAGGGTAACAATTACAGAAATAAAGTTGGATGATGCTGTTGATGAACTAAGAGTAGGGGAAAAAGACTTCACTGAGTTCAGAAACTTGTACTCCAGTGTCAGAGCAAATCTGCCCCTGGTCCCTCCAGCTCCGACGGCCTCTGATTTAATGACACATAAGTGTTTGATCTTTTTGTGAGCACTATTCCTAAACTCTGTGCTGATTTCCCAAGCTTTCTGATTAAGCTTCCCAGGGATCTCCATTCAATACTCAGTAAATGAATCTTTCCTGGATTTCTTTAATTTTTAACCACGACTGTCTCCCCAGTCTCTAGCATAATCCCTGAGGTTGGGATGTAATGTTTAAGAAAAGAAAAATAAAATAAAAACAAAAAAAAATGGGAATGGCATTCAAAATTTATAAATTTATCAATTTAATTTATAAATAAATTTCAACTTGTTCAGTTCAAAGCCTAATTTTATTATGTACCCTTTTATTTTGACCACTTGTATGTGTGTGCCTGAGAGAGAGAGAAAGATAACTAGAGTTTTCTGATTATCTCTTCTCTTATCTTAGACTAATATTTTATGTTTTGATGTGGATTTCTATCTTGGGTTTTCTACTTAGCCTCTTTCAATTGTCTTCTAATTCTACCTGCTTTAGAAATTCTACCAAGTACACTCCCTCTCTGACCAGTTGACTTGGCACTCATTCATTCTCGTAATTCCTTCCTTAGACTGTTCAACAGGTGCCCTACCCTGTTGTATTAATCTGTCGTTTTTATCCCCATGTCAATACATTTATGGGGCATTTGTACCATGCCACTAGGGAAACTGCCATGGAACTGGTGAGGTGGAGCATGTTCAAACTCCAAAAATCTCAAACATAAGATCAGCAGGAGTAAGAACCATTCCCTTATTGTTCTGAACCTGCATGCCCTGGTGACCCCCAACTCTCAAAGTAGCCATAGGTAGGCATAAAGACAGCATCTGGATGCAAATAGATCAGCCACAGCCAATAAAATTCATTCACACCCCCAAGTCCCTCCTCACTCCCCAAACATTTAGTATTTGTTCACCATGGAGTAAACAGACATAAGGTGCTTCACTAATGGACACTGTTTCATTAAATATCATCTAAGAGTTGCTGTTTCATTGGGATAGCTCTGAGCTAAGAGAACTGCAACACTAAAATCCTCAGAGAAGCCCCACCTCCCATCCCCTGCGTGCCCAGCTGAACTGTAATCCAGATTCTGCTTCACTTCCCAGCTTGGTGTGGGGCCAGTGCCTGGAAACTGCGATGGAGCAGATCGCAAAACCAAAGACATTCGCCCAGTGCCACAGTGAGTTTCCAAAACTTGAATGTGATTACTTCCCAAATGAAGTATACGAAAATCTCCCAGGATCTACAAATGAATATCATCTTATTTTTCTTTATCTCCACTTTTGATTTCATCTTTTGGATATTGATCATCCATGATAAATTAAAATAAAAATAGAATAAACTGTTTCCTAAATTGTTAATACTTTAAAGCTAATTATTTGAAACAGGAGTTTTCCATTTGTCTGCCTGGATTTAAGTGGCTTTTCTTTCAACTATAGTTAATTTTAAATAGCCCCTTTGTCATGGCTAATATGGTCAAATTGACAGGCGCTAGACTCAAGTAGTTGAAAAAGAAGGAGAACAAACAGTCTGCTGCTCCATAACGGTTTCATGGAACTCCATGTCGGCGTACGCCTGCCACTGTGTGTCATACACCATGATCTATGCTGTGGTTATCTTGCATTCATTGAGGGCAGAACCAAAATGCCATTCACTTTCCTCCACTGCATGAACATTTTGATTGCCAATAAGTATGGTTTTCAAATAAAGTATGATTCAAATTTCAAGAACTAATTCCATTACCACTATTAAATATTTATCTAAAACATCCTATAATATATGCAGCTCATTTTTTTTTTCTTCCCAAAAGATTCCGGTAACATGACAACCTATTGCTATTGCTCTCAGTAGCTGAGAGCCTCATTCACTTTAGAAATAGTGCTCAGGGATCACTGAGCTGTACCTGGCTTGAATGTCCCTTTTCTGATGTTTACCTTTCATGGTACTAAATGGAGCCATTTAAGCCTCAAAAGGAGGGAAGCAACCAACAAACCTATCAGCAACCAGCATGACAGAATCACACGAAGGGGGCAGTAGTAGCATGCATATATTGGTGGTGAGCAAAAGTTTTCTAATTAGACACAACCTGATCTAAAAGAGGTGAATCCTGTCTGGTATTGGGAATTAGCCAACTACGACTCAGCATGTCAGCAATAGTGCAGTATTGGACCTTGGGGGAGAATCTACAATCAGCACTTTAACTAAACAACATAACATCTAGCTATATTCTAAATACTTGTCTTTATATCCACAAATATATGACACGCCACACTGGACTGCAAAAAGTTGGAGAAACGGTCTTCTCCAGGGAAGAGTATGTGAACTGTTTATCCAACACCAAATGTCATCCCTGAGAAGGTAAATACAAGTACCATTGTATACAATGAGAAGGCTATATGTAAAAATGTATTTATATGCATGCAAGCTTGTAACAGCAGCCAATTTCTTTAAAAAGGCTGTGAGTTTAGAAAAGAACAAGAATGTTAAATGGGAGTGTCTAGAGGATGCAAAGAAAAAGAATAAATTATTTCATTATATAATTTCATAATATATAAAAGGAACAATTTTTAAAAATCGAGATATTACATGCAAAATAAGATAAAAAGTTAAATAAAAACAAAAATAAACAAGGAAAAAACTGGTATATCACTTGGAGAAAATAGGAAGGAATATAGGAATATGAAAGTGTTTGCAGAAAATGGCCACCAATTATTGACAATGCATAACTAACATCACAACTATTCTTGTTAATTGAATATAGTTCATATTTATAGACATATGACTAATTATAAAGGCAAATGATAAATGGATGGTCAGACGTATAGCATTCAGATTTGTAGATAAGTAATTATTACTCAATGCAGAGATATGTAACAGGGATATTAATAGATACTGATTTGAAATAACAAAGAGAGATAAAAGGTTTGCATAGTGCTAACTTATAAAATTACACATATCGAGGGGAGTGGATCTAAGATGGCAGCGGTCATGGCGCACCTTTTTGGAGAGGCGAGGATCTGAATCTCCAAAATTGGTGAGTGGAGGGGAAATTGAAGCCAGAATTTAGAAGTTTTGACTTTATGAAAGAGAGGGGACACCACAGAAACGGAGAACACTTTTAGATTCAAATCAAGCACTGACTTCTCTGGAAACAGAGAGGGCACTTCCCTTGTCTGGGCCTCCCTCCAACTCTACACTGTGTGTAGAGGAACCTACACACAGTGCCAGTGAGCTGAGCACAAAACTCACTGCCTGGGAACAGAGACAACAGAGGCAGGGCTTCTAGCTCCTCAGCCACAGCTGTAAAGGCTTGTTGAACACCATCCAGAGGAGTATACACGGAAGGAGCACTCGTCCTGCCGCGCCATGCTGGAGCTCCCAAGTGGAGGGCCCAAACCTCAGGAGTTCTAGCCCAGAGAAGGCCCACCCCCCTCCTCCAAGATCCCGCCACATAGAGCGCTACCCCACCTGAGACCCCAACCAGCAGAGCACACACACCTCCGGAAATCCCGCCCTGCAGAGCACATGCCCATCAGGAGACCCTGCCCAGAGGAGCACTAGCCCAACCAGTGCAGTCACAGAGTCTCTGATCCACAGTACATTCCTTCCTGGATCCCAAGTCTGCAAGCTGCTGTACTGACTCCACAGGGCCTCCCAACCAGTGACTGCCTGGGCCATCCAACCCCTCAGTGGCAGATAACCAGCTGAACAGCCACCAAATTCCAGCAGACCTGCAAAAACAATACATGCCGCCCACAATAATCAACAGCACTTGCAATATCTTAAGCACCTATAACTACTTCTTTGGTGCCTGCAAGGCACCTCTCTCTCACACTGAAGGCCTTTACATTCTCTAACACCCTGTCCCTCAGGGCACACTTCCATTAACACTCATGCTCACAAGCTAACCTGCATTTGCCCTTCTGGGCCTGTGGACTTTCCTCCCACAAGTACAGCTGAAACACCAGTGCACACGCTGAAATAACTGGACCTCTCTCATTTTCCTGAAGATTTCTCCAGACACTGGAGAAAGACCAGTCTGATCTGCAGAATCCAGGAACAAACAGTGAATGCTAGGTTAACCAAATGGCCAGGGGTCAACAAAAGAACACAGCCAACATAAATCAAGACATCATGGCTTCCCCGGAAACCCCCAAAATTAATGGATACTCAAACTCTTTGGAAACACAAGAAAATTACTCTAAAGCTATGCTTATCCAGTTATTTGAGGCACATAAGGAGGAAACAAACAAATCTCTCAGAGAAATAGCCATTCAAATCCAGACAGTTAAAGAGGAAACGAACAAATCCTCAAAGAATTGTCCACAAAAGTGGAGGTAAAAAAGAGGAAATAAACAAAGTTCTCAAAGAAACACAGGCAAATATAGCCAAACAAATAGAGCCACAAATAGAGATACAATTAGTTGCATATAGAGAAGAAACGAAAAAAAAAAAAAATAGACACCGTCATAGAGAGAAAGGAATGCACTTCCAAACAGATGAAGGAAATGGTGCAAGGCATGAAAACAGAATTAGAATCAATAAAGAAAACACAAACTGAGAAAACCTGGAGCTGGAGAACTAAGAGAAAAGAGAAGAAACCACAAAGCTAAGCATCACCAATAGAATATAATTGATGGAAGAGAGAATCTCTGGTGCTGAAGATTCACTCCCAGAAATTGATATTTCTCTCAAAAAGTAACATCAGAAAAATCCCAAACAGAAAACATCCAAGAAATCAAGGACACCATGAAAAGGCAAAATGTAAGAATAATAGGAATTGATAAAGAAGAGAATTCCAGGCTCCAAGGTCTAGAAAATATTTTCAAGAAAATAATAGAAGAAATTTTTCCCAACCTAAAGAAAGACATGTCCATAAACATAAAGAGGCCTACAGAACACCAAGTAGCCTAGACCAGGAAAGAAACTCCTCATGCCAACTCCTAGTCAAAACACAATCTACAGAAAAAAAAAAAAAAGATATTAAAAGCAGAAAGAGAAAAAGGCCAGGTAACATATAAAGGTAGACCTATCAGAATCATACTGGACTTTTCATCATAAACTATGAAAGCCAGGAGGGCCTGGGCAGATATCATACAGGCTCTAAGGGACCACAGATGCCAACTTAGACTACAATATCCTGCAAAGCTTTCAGTCAACATAGATGGAGAAAACAAAATAGTCCACGACAAAACTAAATTTAAGCAATATCTGAACAGTAAACCAGCCCTACAGAAGATACTAGAAGGAAAATTCAAATCCATTGAAAACACTCCACCCAAGAGAAGTTAGGATATAGATAATTTCCCAAGAAAATTAAAAGAAAACAAGCAATGAATCACAGTAACACCACCAACTACACAATAATAGGAAACAATGTTCAATGGTCACTATTATCTATCAACATCAATGGACTCAACTCTCCAATAAAAAGACCCAGACTAACAGAATGGGTGTGGAAACAGGATCCACCACTCTGCTACATCCAAGAAACACACCTCTGCAACAAAGGTAAACACTACCTCAGAGTAAAAGGTGGAAAACTGTTTTTCAAGCAAATGGACCCAGAAAACAAGCAGGAGTAGCTATCCTAATATCTAATAAAACAGACTTTCAACCAAAATTAATCAAAAGAGAAGAGGAGGGGCACTACATTCTCATCAAAGGAAAAATCCATCAAGAGGACATCAGAATTCTGAACAATTATGCAACAAATACAAGAGTGTCCACATTCGTAAATGAAACAATATTAAAATATAAATCACACATCAATCCCAACACCTTAATAGTGGAAGATTCAACATCCCACTTTCACCAAGGGACATATCATCTGGACAGAAGCCAAATAGGGAAATGAAGGCACTTACAGGGGTCCTAAATAAAATGGACCTAATAGATGTCTAAAGAACTTTTCACCCAAACTCAGAAGAGTAGACATTGTTTACAGCACCTCATGGAACCTTCTCCAAAATAGAACATATAGTTGGTCACAAAGCAAGGCTCAACAGATACAAGAAGATTGAAATAATCCCCTGTATTCTATCTGACCACCAAGGA
This sequence comes from Psammomys obesus, assembly GCF_907164565.1. Lineage (NCBI taxonomy): Eukaryota > Metazoa > Chordata > Mammalia > Rodentia > Muridae > Psammomys > Psammomys obesus. The sequence continues at coordinate 9,625,224 of NW_026594428.1, read as the reverse complement.
ATAAAGCTGGACATCAATAACAATAGAAATAGCAAGAAGCCTACACACACATGGAAACTTAACAACTTGATATACAATGACAGTAGGTTAAGGATGAAATAAAGAAAGTAAAGACTTACTTGAATTCAATGAAAATGAAGGTACAACATATCCAAATTTATGGGATACATTGGAAGCAGTGCTCAGAGGAAAATTCATAGCACTAAGTGCTTTCAAGAATAAATTTATAACATCTCATACAAGCAACTTAATGGCACAAATGAAAGCCCTAGGAAAACAAAAAGAAGCAGAGAAACCCAAGATGACCAGACAGCTGGAAAAAATTAAACTAGGGGCTGAAATCAATCAATTAGAAATAAATAAAACTATCCAAAGAATCAATGAAACAAAAAGCTGGTTCTTTGAAAAAATCAATAAGATAGACAAACCCTTAGCCAAACTAACTAAAAGCCAGAGAGAAACTATTCAAATCAACAAAATCAGAAATGAAAAGGGGGACATAACTACTGACACTGAGGAAATCCGAACAATCATTAGGTCATACTACAAAATTCCTATATGCTACAAAATTTGAAAATCAAAAGGAAGTGGACAATTTTCTTGATAGATTCCATCTACCAAAATTAAGTCAATATCAGGTAGAAAGATTGAACAGCCCTATATCCCCCAGGGAAATTGAAGCAGACATTAACAGTCTCCTTTCCAAAACAAACTCAGGTCCAGATGATTTACATGCAACATTCTACCAATCCTCAAAGAAGGGCTAACTCCAATGCTCTCCAAAATATTCCACAAATAAAAACAGAAGGAACATTACCAAACTCATTCTATGAAGCCACAGTCACCTTGGTACCTAAACTACACAAAGATCGAACAAAAGGAGAACTTCAGACCTATCTCTCTTATGAACATTGATGCAAAAAAACTCAATAAAATACTGGCAAACTGAATACAAGAGCAGATAAAAGATATCATCTACCATGATCAAGTAGGCTTCATCCCAGACATGTAAGGGTGGTTCAATATACGAAAATCCATCAATGTAATCCACCATATAAACAAACTGAAGGAAAAAAAAAAAACACATTATCTTCTCCTTAGATGCCAAAAAAGCATTTGACAAAATACAACACCCAATCATGTTCAAAGTCTTGGAGAGATCAGAGATACAATGCAGATACCTAAATATAGTAAAGGCAATATACAACAAGCCTATAGGCAACATCAAACTCAACGAAGAGAAACTTTAATCAATCCCACTGAAATCATGGACAAGACAAGGCTGCCCACTATCTCCATGTCTCTTCAACATAGTACTTGAAGTCCTTGCTAGAGCAATAAGACAAGTAAAGGAGATCAAGGGGAGACAAATCAGAAAGGAAGAGGTCAAAGTCTCACTATTCCCAGATGATATGATAGTATACCTCAGTGTCCCCAAAATTTCAACCAGAGAACTCCTTCAGCTGATAAACACCTTGAGAAATGTGGCTGGATACAAAATAAACTCAAAAAAAAATCAGAAGCTATCCTGTATACAGAAGACAAAAGACCAAGAAAGAAATCAGGGAAACAACACCCTTCACAATAGCCACTAATAACATAAAATACCTTGGGGTGACTCTAGCCAAGCAGGTGAAAGACCTGTTAGAAAGAACTTCAAATCTCTGAAGAAAGAAAATGAAGAAGACATCAGAAGATGAAAAGATCTCCCTTGCTCATGGATAGGTAGAATTAATATAGTAAAAATAGGCATTCTGCCAAAAGCAATCTACAGATTCAGTGCAATTCCAATCAAAATATGAACAGAATTCTTTACAGACCTTGAAAGAAAGATTCTCAATTTCATATGGAGAAACAAAAAGCCCAGAATTTCCACACCAATCCTGTAGAACAACAGATCGTCTGGAGGTATCTCCATCCCTGATCTCAAGCTGTACTACAGAGCAATAGTAATAAAAACTGCATGGTATTGGCACAGAAACAGAAAGAAACAGAAAGGTGCATCAATGGAAACGAATAGAAGACCCAGAAATAAACCCATATACCTATGAATACTTAATTTTTGACAAAGAAACCAAAACCATTCAATGGAAAAAAGACAGGATCTTCAACAAATGGTGCTAGTCCTACTGGATGTCTACATGCAGAAAAATGAATATAGATCCAAATTCATCACCCTACACAAAAGTAAAGTTCAAGTGGATCAAAGACCTCAATATAAAACCAGATAAACTAAATCGGTTAGAAGAGACAGTGGGGAAGAACCTAGAAATCATTGACACAGGAGACAAGTTCCTGAACAGAACACCATCAGCCCAGGCACTAAGAGCAATAATCAATGAATGGGACCTCATGAATCTGAAAAGCTTCTGCAAACCAAAGGACACTGTTGTCAGAACAAAACGACAGCCTACAGATTAGGAAAGGATCTTCATCAACCCTACATCTGACAAAGGGCTGATATCCAGAATATGTAATGAACTAAAGAAGTTAAAATGTAAAAATCCAAGCAATCCAATTAAAAATGGGGTACAGAGCTAAACAGAGAATTCTCTATAGAGGAATATAAAATGGCAGAGAAACACTTAAAGAGATACTCAACATCCTTACCCTTAAGAGAGATATAAATCAAAACGACCCTGAGATTTCACCTTACACCCTTTAGAATGGCCAAGATCAAAAACTCAAGTGACAACACTTGCTGAAGAAGTGGAGAAAGGGTATCTCTACTTCATTGTTGGTGGGAATGTAAACTTGTACAGCCACTTTGGAAATCAATCTGGCACTTTCTCAGACAATGAGGAATACTGCTTCCTCAAGATCCAACTGTACCACTCCTAGGCATATATGCAGAAGAAGCTCAAGTAAACAACAAGGATATTTGTTCAACCATGTTTGTAGCAGCTTTATTCATAATTGCCAGACCCTGGAAACAACCCAGATGTCTATCACTGGAGGAATGGATACAGAAATTGTGGTACTTTTACACAATGGCATACTACTTGGCAATTAAAAACAATGAAATCAGGAATTTTTCAGGCAAATGGTGAGATCTAGAAAAGATCATCCTGAGTGAGGTATCCAAGGAGCAGAAAGACGCACATGGTATATACTCACTTATAAGGGGGTACTAGACCTACAAGATAGGATAAACATACTAAAATCTATACTCCTAAAGAAGATAAACAAGAAAGAGAAACAGGGGTAAGATGATCAGTCTTTACCTAGAAAGACAAATGGGATCGACATTGGAAGTAGGAGAGAACAAGTAACCAGACAGGAGCCTACCGCAGAGAACATCTGAAAGACTCTACTTAGCAGTGTATCAAAGCAGATGCTGAGACTCATAACCAAACGTTCAGCAGAGTGCAGGGAAACATATTAAAGAAGGGGGAATTAGTATGACCTAGAGGGGACAGGAGCTCCACAAGGACTAAATATATCAGGGTACAGGGTTCTTCTATTAGACTGTTTCTCCAACAAAGACCATGCATGGATATAACCTAAAACCCCTGCTCAGATGTAGCAAATGGTAGCTCAGTATCCAAGTGGGTTCCCTAGTATGGGGGACAAGGATTATTTTGATATGATCTCAGTGACTGACTCATTTATCTCTCCCTCCCCCCCCCCCGAAGGAGGATCAGCCTTTCTAGACCACAAATAAGGACATTACAGCCAGTCCTGAAAATATATGATAAGCTAGGGTCAGATGAAAGGGGAGGAGGACCTCCCCTATCAGTGGACTTAGAAGAGGGCAGGGAGGAGATGAGGGAGGGAGAGTGGAATTGGGAGGAAAATAAGGAGTGGGCTATGGCTAGGATACAAGTGACAGACCTGTGATTAAAATTAAATTAAATTAAATTAAATTAAATTAAACATCTCTCTTCTTTAAAGAAAGTTATATGCAGTATATATAAATTGCTATAATAAAGTTGCCATGTCTAAATGCAGTACCAAAAAAAGTCCAAAATTGAACTTATCTGTATGTAACTTTTAATATTATTTAAAACTAGATTATTTCAAACTAAGTTATAAATATAAGAAGCACTAGAAACTTTTGAAAATCTAAAAAATGTATTTAAAAACTATTTTGCATTATGAAAATAAAACAGAATTCATAGATCAGAAGAAACAATATGGTGAATATTGGAATTACATGTATTTAACTACACCTATATCAGAGATTCTAGGACTGCAAATCAGATGTAATTTCCCTTAAGATATATAAAAATACATATTATATATATTTTATCAAAATAACTAAATTTTCAATAATGTTGATTTCTTCAGAAAAAAATTGTCAAAGTCAAAACCAAAATTGAACATATGAAAGAAAATTATACATCACTTAACCCTCCCAAAAGAAAAAAATAATGATAAATTTCTGAAGTCAGAAAACATCTTACTTCAAGATTTAAATTGCTAATACAGAACCAAAATGGATATTTAATGATAGAAGAGTTTGCCCAGAAATATTACACAGTTAAAAGTATGAACCCAACACCAGCAGTAATGAATATATAGAAAAATGAGACTCTACAGGAGAAATATCCAATTAAATCTGCATAGTTGCTTGTTAATAATATTAATAATCATCATTGATTTTGCAGAGAGTTAGAAGATAAACATAAGAATAGAATACTTGCAAACATCTATATAAAATAGATCTAGCAGATGTTTAGAAAAACTCTGCATGGATATCACTGTACCTATTTTTTTCATAAAGCATTCTCCAGCATAAATGATATGTTAGATTATAACAGAAGAAATGAATGTTTGATAATACACATAATGTAATCCTTGACCAACTAGGATTGTGTTTATGAATCCTGAACTAAAACAAAATTTATAAATAAATAAAAAATTACACACCACACTTTAAAATAATTATTATGAAGAAAACACAAAGAAATATAGAAATTATTTAAAATTTATGCACTATAGCATACAATTACATTTTGAGTATTTATGAAATTACAGAGCAATAAGTAGTAAAGAGATTAACAATCCACAAATTGATTGCATATGAAAGATAAATAAAAATGACAGTATCAAACATTAAATATTTTGTACTTCAAACCTTACTGATAAATTGAAAAATCAACTATAGAGTAGATGAACATCACCAAATTATATATTTGATAAAGATTCAGTTTCTGAAATTTATAAATTACAACATTCAATCTGGGCACAGGGTCTTTTATGAGACTGTTTCTCCAACCAAGGACCATGTATGGAGATAACCTACAACCTCTGCTCACATGTAGCTAGTGGTAGGTCAGTATTCAAGTGGGTACTCTAAAATTTTAGAAAGAGAGAAAATAAACAAGTGTTGGCAAGGGGAACAGGGACTATTTTTGACATGAACTCAATGGAGGGCTCTTTGACCTTCCCCCACCCCCGAGGGAGGAGCAGCCATGATAAGCCAAAGAGGAGGGCATTGCAGCCAGTACTGAAGATACCTGATAAACCAGGGTCAGATGAAAGGGGAGGAGGTGCTCTCTTATCAGTGGACTTGGAAAGGGACAGGGAGGAGATGAGTGAGGTAGGGTGGGATTGGAAGAGAATGAGGAAGGGGGCTACAGCTGGGATACAAAGTTAATAAACTGTAACTAATATTTAAAAAGTTAAAAAAAAAAGAAAAAATAAACTTTAGACTCTAAAAAAAAAAAGAAAAGAGAAAAACTAATTCAAAATGGACAAAGAATTTTATGCACACTTTTCAGAAGAATATTATAAAAACAATCATTAGTACATAGAAGACGTTTGTTACCATTAGTCATTAGGAAAATGTAAATTAAATCCTCAAGAAGTTACCATTTATCACCCATTAAGAGAGCTAAAATTTCAGAAAGAGAGAAAATAAACAAGTGTTGGCAAGGTTGTTGAGAGCTGGATAGCTATACTGTGCAGATGGAATTGCAACAAATTATAGTCATTTTAAAAAGATGATAATTTTTTAAATTGTTACACATATAATTACTCTATGAAGTAAC
>NW_026594428.1:9573939-9619218 GCF_907164565.1 Psammomys obesus | reverse complement strand
GCTATGTTTTAATATTTTATTGTGTTACATTTTAATTGCACAATATTATATATATGATTTTACCTCTATAAAAAATGTAGGTGCTTTAATAATATAAATTAAAGGCAGAAACTTTGTAAAGAATAAAAACACATGTCCATGGCCATATCCTTTACACAAAAGAAACCTGAGAGATGAAAATGACATGTGATCTTGCCATAAGCATTAACAGATATGGTTTGTGCTAGTTGGGGGCATACACTTCTCTAGTGCCTTGAGCTTGGTTTGATTCAGTGGGAAAGTATGGTGTTCAGAACTGGTGCAGATCATAGAGAGAAATATTTTTCTTAAAAAATAAAATGCTATTTCTCAGCTATTAAGAACAATGACATTAAAAAAAAAAAACAAAAACAATGACATCATGAATTTTGCAGGCAAAGAAATGGAACCAGAAAAGATCATTGTGAGTGAGGTAACACAGACTCAGAAAATCAAACATGGTATGTACTCACCAAAGAGGAGGACATTGCAGCCAATCCTGAAGGAATCTGATAAGTAGGGTCAGATGGAAAGGGAGGAGGACCTCCCATATCAGTGGACTTGGAAAGGGGCAGCGAGGAGATGAGGGAGGGAGGGTAAGATTGGGAAGGAATGAGGGAGGGGCTCTAGTTGGGATACAAAGTTAATAAACTGTAACTAATATTAAAAAAATAAAAATGTAATTAAAAAATAAATGAATATTAACCCTAAAGTAAAACATAATCATGTACAATCCATAGACCCAGAGAAGCTAAGTAACAAGGAGACCTCACGTTGAGGACATGTGAATCTACTGAGAAGTGGAAACAGAACAGACATCATGGGTGGATGGAGCAGGGGAGCAAGGATTCTGGGCAGGGATGGGGGTGCAGATTGAAAAGAGGAGGGATCCGTGGCATTCAGCCAACAGGCAGTGAAAACTAGGAGCCTGAAAACAGACAAGTGAGTGAATGTGAAAAAAAAAGGATTTTCTGCAAAACTGAGCCTTGCAATAAGAGCAGTTCTCACTGACACCTTGATCCTGTGTTGTGAGAGACTTGCTCTCAAAGCAACGCAGCTAAGTCATGCCTGAATTTCTGTTTCTTATGAACTAGGATGACAAATGTTACATATGGAGTCAGAGTCATGAAGTTTCTTTAGGGCTCATTTGGACAAGTTTGATGGATATGGCTGATGGCTTTATTGTCAGAACTAAACTAAATCCATATCTCAGCATATTTGGAAGTTTCAGTAGTTTATTTAGCTGGTTGCTTCTTCATGCTGTGACTAGAACTGTTCCCTCCATTTATAGACAGCACAGTTTTAGATTTTCATATATTTTCTGTTATTTTATATTTTATAGAGTACTTGTTTTTAACCACAGATACTTTGGTAGAGAGAGGACAAGGATATGTGAGTGACATGGATATGTTGAAAAATAATATACAGAATAAAAAAAATCAGTCCTCATGTAAGATTTGTTCTTTGGCTTCAAGAACATGAAATGAATGAGAAAACAAAGTCACTGTTGCTGAACTCAAATGGGTGGTTGTCAGAGTCAGAATGAAAACTTGAGCTGTAATGTGGCTAAAGCTTGGCCTGAGTGACTTATAGATTCTCAAATGTCTTCAAACTATGTGCTATATAAAGAATTTTAGTAGTAAATCTATAAATATGCAAATTACCTTTATATTAGAACTTTATAATATTTGTGTAGGTTACTGGAAAATATGCAAATTATATTTTGTTATGTAACCTTAGACAGGTTTTTATTAAATTATACGATATATTTACTTCCCAATATCCAAAATTCCAGTTTTGTTCTCAACAGAATTTGAAAACTTGCATCCTAAAATATAGTTCATATAAAATGCACTGACTAGTATGAGTAACAAAGATAATCATTACCAGAAAGAGAAATGTTGCAATTTTCATAGAACCCTATCTCAAATGACATTACAGAACTACAGACACAAAAGTAACATGGATGGACACAAAATAAAAGAATCAGATAGATTTAAGAAAGCAGACAATTTATGGTTGTGAGCCTAGCCTTTAACGGCTGAGCCATCTCTCCAGCCCAAGTGGGTTACATAGTAATGGGAAGAGGGACTGCCTCTGACATAATCTGATTGGCCTGCTCTTTGATCACCTCCCCCTGAGGGGGGGGGGAAGAACAGCCTTACCAGGCCACAGAAGATGACAATGCAGCCACTTATGATGAGAACTGATAGTCTAAGATCAGAAAGAAGGAGAGGAAGACTTCCCCTATCATTGGACTTGGGGAGGGGCATGCATGAAGGAAGGGTGGAAGGGAGGGGAGGGTAGAATTGGGAGGGGAGGAGGGAGGGGCTTATGGGGGTACAAAATGAATAAAGTGTAATTAATAATAATAATAATAATAATAATAATAATAATAATAATAATAATAATAAAAAGAAAGCAGACAATTGAGAATTAAATCCACAGAGCTCTGAGCTAACGTCTGAGAAGGAGGGTCAAACATATACATTGGAGTAAACACGAAATATGTAACAAATGGTGATAAGATCGCTGGATTTCCCTTGCATAGAAATAAAATTAGTTCTATATCACTCACCGTATACAGGGAGCAAAATGAATCAAAGCTTTTAACGCAAAATTAAATTTTTGAAAATAACAAAAATGTACCACTAAAAAAAGCACTTCAAGATACTGACATAGGCAAGATCATAAAATGGTTCTAATAGCCCAATATGTAAAACCAGGTAATAGCAAAGAGTTATATCAAGTCAGCCAGCTATTGTCTAACAAATTAAGCAATTATGAGAGTAAAGAAATGCTCTTCAGAAAGAAAAAACAAATCAGTCGAGGATACAACTATCGTAATTATTTTTAACAACCTACAGTGGTCTAAGAAAGGAATGTTAATTGAAAAATTACAAAGAACAGATTGGCCAGTGTCCATGTCAGAGTGATTGTGTTTCTTGTTGATAATGGAAAGCCTAGTCTCCTGTAGGCAATATGATACCTAATGTGGGTGGTAATGGACTATCTAGCAGATCTAGCTAGTCATTACCCTATGAGCAACCAGTATGTGCTATTCTTTATAAAATTTATCTATCTATCTATCTATCTATCTATCTATCTATCTATCTATCTATCTATCTATCTATCTATCTATCTATCTATTATTACAATTTATTCACTTTGTATCCAGGCTGTAGACCCCCTACCTCATCTCCTCCCAGACCAACCTTCCCTCCTTCTTCTCCTTCTATGCCCCTCCCCTAGTCCACTGATAGGGGAGGTCCTCCTCCTCTTCTATCTTACCTTAGCCTATGAGGTCTCATCAAGACTGTCTGCCTCCTCTTCCTCTAAGGCCTGGCAGGGCTACACCCTTTCAGAGGAGGTGATGGAAGAGCTGGCCAATGAGTTCATGTCAGAAAAAGCCCCTGTTCCCCTTACTAGGGAACCCACTTGGAGACTGAGCTGCTTATGGGCTACATCTGAGCCGGAGTTCTAGGTCCTCTCCACGCATGGTCCTTGGTTGGGGTATTTGTCTCTGCAGGCATCTAAAGGAGGGGGGACAGGAGGCTCTGTTTGTCTCCTGTGGAGCTCTTGTTTCCTCCAGGTCTTTCTATCTCCCCCTTCTTCCATAAGATTCCCTGCACTCAGCCTAAAGTTTGGCTCTGAGTCTCAACATCTGTTTCCATACCCCAATCAGTAAAGTCTTTCAGAGGCCTTCTGTGGTAGGCTCCTGTCATATTTCCTATCTGCTACTTTCGATGTCTATACTGTTTGCTCTTCTGAAAGAGGATTAATCATTTTCCCTGGGGTCTTCCTTATTGTTTAGCTCCTTTAGGACTATAGATTTTAGTATATTTATCCTATATTACATGTCTAGTTCTTTTATGGTTACTCTGGAGGTCTTACCATGACTTCTCTCAAAAATGTCTTATGAACTGGAAACATGAAAATAAACACTTTCCTTGCATAAACTGCTTTTTGGCTAAATTGTTTCATTACAGGAACACAGAGGATCCTAGGATAATATCAGAAAGGACATTCATATAGAGAGTATAACAACAGTGAGAGAATTAGACATCTGAAAGAACAAATGATCTACTAAACTAAAGAAGAAAGCATTCACAAGAAAAACACAAATAGTAATGAATAGCTGAAAATTTATTTGACCTGTTTCATAGTGAGATAAACAAAACAAATTAAAATTCCTTTTTATGTTTTTGTTTTGTTTTGTTTTCTTGTTGTTTCTATCCTCTTCCAGACAGAATGACTATACACAAGGACACAAATAAGAATGAAGCCTGTCAAAGGGCTTGGAAAACACAAAACACTTTACAACTTATGGGAATGTAAACTTTGTAATAACTAGAGAAAATATTAGGAAATGTTGTGGAAAATGAAGGGAGAAAGAAAATTATTATAGAAATGGAACTATTGTATCACCCATAAAACTCGAGAGTATGCACTTGAAGAACAGAATGTATGTCAACATACTCTAGAACATAATCATCCATGATTATTGCTGCTCTATTCACCACAGAAAATTAAACCAGCCTGAACATTCATCAGTTGATAACTGTAGAAAGTATATGCAATAAAAATTATGTAGCCATATATGAAAGAAGGGGAAGTAGTATGACCTGGAGAGGACAGGAGCTCTACCAGGACCAAATATATCAGAGCACAGGGGACTTTTATGAGACTGTTTCTCCAACCAAGGACCATGTTTGGATATAACCTAGAACCCCTGCTTGGATGTAGCCCATGGTAGCTCAGTATCCAAGTAGGTACCCTAGTAAGGGAAATAGGAACTATTTCCTGCATGAACTCAATGGTTGGCTCTTTGACCCCCTCTTGACCCTGAGGGAGGAATAGCCTTGTTAGGCCACAGAGGAAGACATTGCAGTAAGTCCTGAAGATACCTGAAAAGCTAGGGTCAGATGGAAGGGGAGGAGGATCTCCCCTATCAGTAGACTTGGAAGGGGGCATGCAGGAGAGGAGGGAGGAAGGGTGGGATTGGGAGGGAATGAGGGAGGGGGTTTATAGCTGGGATACAAAGTACATAATGTGTGATTAATATAAAAAGTAAAAAATATTCAATAATAAAAAATCTAATAAACATGTTGTGGAGCCATAAAGAAAAATGAAATCGTGTATTTGCAGGAAAATTAATTGGAATGGAATTCATCATGTCAGGTAAAAAAAAAAAAGAAATATGCAGAAAGACAAATCCTGCATGCTTTTCCTCAAATGAAGAAAGAATCTAGAGGTACAACCATCATCAATCCTGCTGTCAGGCTTGAGTTTCTGAGCCTGATACCTAGAGTTCTATGACCTCAGTTTGGACAGAAATATTTGCCATCCAAAATAGCAATGTTTAAAATCTATATATTTGAGCTTCTAATTCATATGTTTAAATATTAAAGTCTAGTATAATTATATTAAAGGCTGAGACTTGAGAAATGATTAAAGGATAAGGCTACAGGCTTCAAAAGCGGAATAAACTTGCCTCTCAGGGCAACCCCAGCATGATCACCACCTCTCCTTCTCCTGACAGAATTGAAAGGACCTATATACAATTAGACCCTGATGGCAACATTCTCTGAAACTTCCAGCCTCCAAAACTACAAGAAGCTAACTCATTTGCAAACCGCCCTGCCTGCGGTATTTTGTCACCACTATAGTAATCATGCCTAATGATGAGGTTTATGAGAGTCAGGTCAGGAATATCAGTGAAGGTAAAAACGGTAGAGGAAAAAAAAAAAGACAGAAAGTCAACTTGAAATAGCTGCCCCATAGCAGGACAAGTCCCAGGGAATAGGAGGAGCCGTGCTCATCGGGTCCCTTACTGTGACAAGCCCCTGTGAAAACGTGTAGTGATTGTCTGTATTAATTTTCTTCCACAATAATATAAAGTTCTGCTAAATTGAATCAGAAATAGGATTTTATCCCATATCCAGCTGAGGCAGATGCATACCACAATGGATGAATATGAGGCTTACATATGAAAAATAAGCATATGTTCACAATAGAACATTATGAAACATGAAAAAGTATGCTTTCAGAAGTGAGATCTGCAGACACACATTAAGATTTAGAAATCATAGTGTACACAAAATGAAAGTGGAAAAAAGGCTGCAATTACAAAGATGTTCAAACAATATGAAGCCATCAAGAATAGGGATCCAATTGAAAAAACACCATCTGGAAGAGTAAAATATGAAAATCAAAATGTTAGTGGGTCATTAAACAGTGGATATGACAGAATCAAATACGTAAACATGAGAATAATGGTTAAGGATCTGAATGAGTGCCATCATAGAAGAGAAACCCAAAAGGCCTTTATTGTTAAACATATGTGTGCTATATGTGCATGTTTCTATGTGTGCATTGGTGTGTTCCCATATGCACACAGGTCATATATCCTGTATGTGTGTGAACACAGAGATCAGAAATTAACATCAAGTACATTCTTTGATTGCACTTCATATTGTTCTCTAACTCAGATAAACTGGCTTACTAATGAATTGTCTGCAACATGGAAAGTAGCTATGTTTGTATTTCAATAAATATTGGTACTAATGTAATATAACCTGCTAAATTAAAATCTTAGAAAAAGGGTTTCACAATATATAGACCGACAGCTATGCATCAAGAAGATTTGGACATTGAAATAAACACACTAAGGACAAGCTGCCTCATGGTCTTCCTGAAATGCCTTTCCTCGTCACCATAAACAAAACGAATTCTTCCTTCCTTACATTGTTTATTGTAAGATATTTTGTAATAACTTAGGTTCTTCTATGTAACACTTGTAGACAAAAGATAAGCTTTTAATGCCCTGCTGTAGGCAAGACTCTTCTTATAATGCAAATTTCTAAGAACTGGGCAGGATCTTCTATTCATTACTGGTAATCTTCCCACCAAAGAATAAGGACTGGACAGCTAGTGGTTGAAAGCAAAATGAAGGAGGTGGCAAAATTTCCACCTCCCTGTATACAGCATGGTAGTCAAGCTTCCTTCCATTCCCAACACCAACTGGGAATGTGAGTTTTATATTAAACTCAGTCTAGGAATCTTATAATAAACTGAAGCTGAAGCTGTTGTTTACTAATTATCAACCTATAGGTAAGGGTGATCAAAAGAGGGAGATGGCTGAGCTATAAGGATGGAACATTTTGGCATAGAACTAATTTTTAAATTAATTTTTTATTTTTTATATTAATTACAGTTTATACACATTGTAAGCCAGCTGTAGTGCTATGCCTCTTTCCTTCCCAATCCCGCCCTCCCTCCCTCATCTCCTTCCATGCCCCACTCCAAGTCCACTGATAAGGGAGGTCTTCTTCCCTTTCCATCTGACCCTAGCTTTTCAGGTTTCATCAGGACTGCTGCATTGTTTTCCTCTATGGCCTGGAAAGTCTGCTCCCCCATCAGGGAGAGAAGATCAAAGAGACTGCCACTGAGTTCATGTCAGAGACAGTCCCTGTTCCCCTTACTAGATTACCAACTTGGATACTGAGCTGATATGGGCAATATCTGAGCATGGGTTCTAGGTTATGTCAGTCTCAGAGAAGTCCAGTGTGCCAAGATATTTTGTTTTTGTTGCTCTCCTTGTGAAGTTCCTGTCCTCTCCAGAGCTTACTGTCTACCCTTTTCTCATTCACTGCACTCTCCCCAAAGTTTGGTTATGAGTCTCAGCATCTCCTTTTTTTTTTTAACTTAAATGAACCAATGAATTTTACTGGGGTTACAAACAGGAATGTGGGTGATCACCTTTTCATAAGAGCAAAAACATCTGAAAGGCAGTTGTGTCACTAAAAGCCCACAACAGCATGAGTGAAACCTCACTAAAATTGGTGATTTGCAGTACAGTACTTGCTTACATTCATCTCACAAGGTGTTTTTTTTTGTCTATAATTTTATTTTATTTTATTTTATTTTTTTATTAATTACACTTATTCGCATCTGCCTTGATACACTGCTAGGTAGAGTCTTTCAAAGGCCCGCTATGGTGGACCCTTGTACTATTTCCTATTTTCTCCTTCTTCCAATGTCCATCCCGTTTGTTTTTCTGAGTGGGGATTGATCATCTTACTCAGGATCCTCCTTCTAGCTCAGCTTCTTTAGGTATACAGATTTTAGTATTTTTATCCTATATTATATGTTTAATATCCACTTATAAGTGAGCATATAATGGGTGTATCTTTCTGCTTCTAGGGTATCATATTCAGGTTGATCTTTTCCACATCCTACCATTTGCCTGTAAATTTCATGATTTCTTTGATTTTAGTTGCTGAGTAGTATTCCATTGTGTAAATGTAGCACAATTTCTGTATCCATTCTTCCGTTGAGGGACATCTGGGTTGTTTCCAGGTTCTCGTTATTACAAATAAAGCCGCTACGAACATGGTTCAACAAATGTCCTTGTTGTGTACTAGAACATCCTTTGGATATATGCCTAGGAGTGGTATAGCTGGATCTTGAGGAATCACTATTCCAAATTATCTGAGAAGGCATGAGATTGATTTCCAAAGTGGTTATACAAGTTTAAATTCCGATTAGCAATGGAGATACATTCACAAATACTTTCCCAAAGCAACGTCTTTCTCCATGTCCTCTACAATATATATTGTCACTTGAGTTTTGATCTTAGCCATTCTGATGTGTGTAAGCTGAAATATGAGATTTGTTTTCAATTGCATTTCCTTGATGACTAAGGACATTGAGCATTTCTTTTTTTTAATTTTATTTTTGTTTTTTTTTTTTAATATCAGTTACAGTTTATTAACTTTGTATCTAACCTGTAGCCTGTTCCCTCATTCTCTCCCAATCCCACCCTCCCTCCCTCATCTCCTCCCTGCCCCTTTCCAAGTCCACTGATAGGAGAGCACCTCCTCCCTTTTCATCTGACCTTAGTTTATCAGGTCTCTTCAGGACTGTGTCCTCCTCTGTGTCCTAGTAGGGCTGTTCCTTCCTCAGGGGGTGGGGGAGAGGTCAAAGAGCCTGCCATTGAGTTCATGTCAGAAATAGTTCCTGTTCCCTTTACTAAGGTCCCCACTTGGATACTGAACTACCACAGACTACATCCAAACAGAGGTTCTACGTTATATCCAAACATGGTCCTTGGTTGGAGAAACAGTCTCCTAAAAGACACCTGCATCCAGATATAATTGGTCCTTGTGGAGCTCCTGTCCTCTCGAGGGCGTATTAACTCCTCTTTCTTTCTAATGATTCCCTGCACTCTGGCGAAGGTTTGGTTATGAGTCTTAGTATCTGCTTTGATGCACTGTTAGTTAGCATCTTTCAGAGGCCCTCTTGGTAGGCTCCTGTCCTGTTACATGTTTTCTCCTACATACAATGTCCATCCCATTTGTCTTTCTAAGTGAGGATTGATCATCTTACCATGGGTCCTCTTTCTTGTTTATCTTCTTTTTTGGTGTATAGATTTCAGTATGTTTATCCTAACTTATAGGTCTATATAAGTGAGTATATACCATGTGTGTCTTTCTGCTTTTGGGACACCTCACTCAGAATGATCTTTTCTAGGTCCCACCATTTTCCTGCAAATTTCATGATTTCCTTGATTTTAATTGCTGAGTTGTATTCCATTGTGTAAAAGTGCCACCATTTCTGTATCCATTCCTCTATTGATGGACATCTGGGTTGTTTCCAGGTTCTGGCTATTACAGATAAAGCTGTTACAACCATGGTTAAGCAAATGTCCTTGTTGTGTGCTTGAGCATCCTTTGTATATATTCCTAGGAGTGGTATAGTTGGATCTTGAGGAAGCAATGTTACTAATTGTCTGAGAAAGAACCAGATTGATTTCCAAAGTGGTTGCAGAAGTTTGCATTCCCACCAGCAATGGAGAAGGGTTCCCTTTTCTCCACAACCTCTCCAGCATGTGTTGTCACTTGAGTTTTTGATCTTAGCCATTCTGATGGGTGTAAGGTGAAGTCTCAGGGTAGTTTTGATTTGCATCTTTCTGATGGTTAAGGATGTTGAGCATTTCTTTAAGTGTTTCTCTGCCATTCTACATTCCTGTAGAGAGAATTCTCTGTTTAGCTCTGTACCCCATTTTTAATTGGATTACTTGATTTATTGCTTTTTAACTTCTTTAGTTCTTTATATATTCTGGATATTAGTCCTCTGTCAGATATAGGCTTGGTGAAGATCCTTTCCCAGTCTGTAGGCTGTGTTTTGTTCTGATAACCGTGTCCTTTGCTTTACAGAAGCTTTTCATATTCATGAGGTTCCATTTTTTGTTTGTTGCTCTTAGAGCCTGTGTTGGTGTTCTGTTCGGGAAGTTGTCTCCTGTGCCAATTTGTTCTAGGTTCTTCCCCATTTTTTCTTTGATTTAGTGTGTCTGGTTTTATGTTGAGGGCTTTGATCATTTCCTCATTTCTCTATCTCTCCCTCTCCCCCTGACTTTCAGTCTCATCTCCACTTCTGATTCTCTTACATGAGTAATGATTTCCACTGTCTTCTGACTTGAACCAAAGCCTTCTCAGCATGCCTATACCTTGTTTTCATCTTCCTTGTACTTCTCATCTTTCAGGACTGTAAAGAATGATTTTTTCTTTGTTTGTTGGCCTATATCTTATATTCTTTTATATTCTCACAAAGTAGACTAAATTGGTAATATTTTCAAACCAGTTCTAAATTGACAAGTAAAAATAAAACAGACTCATGCATTTAAGTAGTAATAATGGAGAATGTTTGTGTACATATGTGTGTATGTGTATATATGTGTGTATGTGTGTGTGTGCATGAAGATGCATCTGACACATGAGAAAGTTCTTGCATTATTTCAGAATCATGTAAGAAACAATGCCTTTTATCTGATCCCACTTGGTGTTGGGTCTTTCCTGTTTTAATTTTTAAATCTTACTGGACTGCTTCTCTTTAAACATTAGTAATATTTACAGTTTATTCATTTTTGTAACACATTTATAGCCCCCTCCTTCACATTTTCCCTGTCCCACACTCCCTCTCTCTTCTTCCTCTATTCCTCTCCCCTGGTCCACTGATAGTGGAAGTCCTCCTACCCTACTGTCTGAACCTTGTCCGTCAGGATTGCCTGCATCTTCTTCCTCTGTGAGCTGGATAGGTCACCCGCCTTGGGAGAAATGATCAAGGAGCAGGCAACCTAGTTCATGTCAGAGATTGTCTCTTCTCCTCTTACTAGGAAGCCCGCATGGAGACTTAGATGTCTATGTCTTTGAGCAGGGTGTTTATTTTTTCTCTGTGGTTTTTGGTTGATGGGTCAGCCTCTGCAATCCTCCCTGGGCCCAGCTTTTTTAATTTGTTTGTTTTGTTTTCTTTTGTTTTATTTTATTGTTTTGATTTGTTTTTGTTTTATTTTTCTGCTTGTGTGGCTCTTATCTCCTCTGGCTCTTTTTATATCTCTCTTCTTCCATAAGACTCCCTTCTCTCTGTCCAAAGTTAGACTGAGTCTCTACATCTGATTTGATCCCCTTTGGGTGGAGAGATAGCTCAGTCCTTAAAGGCTAGATTCACAACCAAAAATATGAGACCTATGTGATTATGCTCTGAATACCCGTGCTGTCTCTTGAGTCCTTATACATTTTGAATACTTTATGATTTAAAGTTCTCAACTTTAAACTGCTTCTATATTTAGTAAAGTATAACTTATGAAATTACAAACAATAAAAACCAGAAATTGTTCTTGTTTTATTCATTTTTTTAAATGAATAATTTTAAATTATTATTAATTTTAAATATTTGCTTTATTTTTTTCCTACACCTATTCTTCTTCTCTCCTCTTTCTTTCTACCTCCTTTTTTTCTTCCTGCTTTCTTCTTTCTTTCTTTCTTTCTTTCTTTCTTTCTTTCCTCCAATTCTTTCTTTTTCTCTTGTCTGGTTCTTCATCATATGTTGTGAGTCATTACTTGGCTCTGTGCTGGCTATAACATTAATTATATCTAATATTCAGTGATTAATTGATATGCTACTACAGGAATAATTAAAGATTTTTAATTTTTTTCAATGTGAGGTGTCAAAGCTTAAGTATAGATGAAAAGAAGACAAGAGAATGGCAGAATCTTCTGTCCATCTATGATAAGGACTTAGTTCCGTTCATAATACACATTGAAACAATGAAAATATTCTAATAAAGGATTATATGACCAAATATGTCGTCATTTATTACTGATATGGCCGCTGAATGAATTAGAATGTACAAATGATAAAAGGTGAATGTTCATTCCAATTAGGTTGTTACTGTAATATTTTAAATGAAACTTAATGCATAAGGTGTGTGAAGACACAAAGAAAAGAGAAATAGACAGATCTGAGGTATTGTAACCGAGGCACTGACAAGGACTACAGAAAAGTGATCTGAAGTCACATGAACCATGATCTGAGGTAAGTGGCCTTCTGTGTGGATTGTTCTGTGATTACAGAAAAGAGATAGCTTTTGAAGAGAGAGAATGATCTTAAACGGTATGATGGTCCTAGGGATTCTGTCCAGAGCATTGTGAGTGGTAAGCAATCACCGAGCTGCATTTGAAGACCTTCACTTCAAAATTTTCTTCATCCACAAGGAGATCGACAGAGCACAAAAATCTGGGACCAGAGGTCCTGCACAGATGGATGTGCCAAACAAGAAAGATGCATGGAATGCATCTAGACCCATTGCTCAGGTAGGCAGCTCAGTCTCCATATGCTGAGGCTGTCTCTGACATGGACTCCATGGCCTACTCTTGGATCACCTCCCTTTGGAGGGGCAACCTTGCCAGGAAACAGAAGAAGATGCAGCCTGTCCTGATGAAACCTGATAGGTTAGGGTCAGATAAAAGGGGAGGAAGTCCTCTCCTATCAGTGGACTAGGGGAGGGGTGTGGGAGGAGTGGAAGGAGATGAAGGAGGAGGGTCTACAGCCAGATACGAAGTGAATAAAAAAGTCAACAATAAAAAAAAGGACGTGTCAATAAATTGCCCAACTGTAGACAGATTAGAGATTCTCCCAGCCTCAATGTCCCAAGCAATTAGACTAGGTCTCTACCTCCAAGGCTGTCCTTGAGTTTCATAATAATTTAAAAAATAATTGAATGCATTTTTATACTTGTTCGACACCTCCAGTATGTGCTTTGCTTTCCATTTTTTACTAACTTGCACTTTAGAAAAGAGGCTCAGAGACTACTTTTTCTCCTGTGTTTAATTTTGAGATGGCAACAAATCAAGATTATACATTAATGTTACATTACCTAGAGAAGACTGAAACAGACAAAAGTTTTAGGTTAGAAATATAAACATATACGTTACTACCCAGTAAACATTGCCTAAAGAGTCACTTTACCTCTTTGAAAGTAAAGAACCGTATGTGGTGAGAAATGTGCTAAATTCTGGGCACAATATATTGATCAGTTCTCTCCAAAACAAGGTGTGCACTCCCTAGGGAGCCAGAAATGCTGCAACATCTTCAAATACAGACACACACACAAACTTATAGAAACACCTCACCCCCCGCCACACACACAAACACACATATGTCCACTAAGCATTTAACAAACAATTACTTAATTCTCATCAGAGGAAAATTCCATTAGGAGGACATCACACTTTTGAAAATCTATGCCCCAAATACAAGACCACCTACACTTGTAAATTAAACATTATTAAAGCTGAAATCACACATTTATCCCAAGCCCTTACTAGGGGGAAACTTCAACACTCCACTCTCACCAAGGGACAGATCATCCAGACAGAAGTTAAACAGGGAAATAAGGACACTTACAGAGGACCTAAATCAAATGGACCTAAGAGATGTCTACAGAACTTTTCACCCAAATTCAAAAGAGTACACCTTCTTTTCAGCACCTCATGAAACCTTCTCCAATACATACATACATACATATATATATATATAGTTGGTCACAAAGCAAGCCGCAACAGATACAAGAAGATTGAAATAATCCCTTGTATCCTATCTGACCCACCGTTGTCTAAAGCTGGACCTCAACAACAACAGAAACAGCAAAAAGCCTACAAACACATGGAAACTGAACAACTTGCTACTCTATGACAGCTGGATTAAGGAAGAAAAAAAGAAAGAAATTAAAGGCTTCCTAGAATTCAATGAAAATGAAGGCACAACATATCCAAACTTATGGGACACAATGAAAGCAGTGTTAGAGGAAAACTCATAGAACTAAGTGCCTTCAAAAAGAAATTTAAAACAATTTCCTGAAATGTACTTCTATTAATAAGTGTTGAATAATTGTGTTTTGCATTCAAAACAGAAATAAATTAGATATATAATAATTACCTTACTTTAGGACATCTTAACTTTCTGAAATTCTATTTACCTTAATATGTTTCCTATCAAACATAACTAAATATGGTATTTACTCATTATCTCTACGTGGAAAGTTAACTTCCATGACTATCCATCAGATATTAGAGCAGCACATTATAGAATTTCTGTTTCCCCAGAACAGAAACATTTCTATCAAAACTGGCTTTCAGTTGCAGAATTCTGAAGGTAATTATCTGACACAGCAGAAGCCAAACAGTGCTCTACTTTTATTTTCCATCTTGGCCTCCAAATGTGAATCAAATTTTCGCAAGAAATGTGACAGAAGTAGGAAGAAGTAGATTTAGTTATTTATTTATATTAGCTAAATCACATCCATATTTAAAAACATTCTGAAGCATAGTGTTTGTCCTTCAATATCTCCCAACCCATCTTTCCATATTTAGTGCTGTTCTAGAATGTTTTTAAATAATGATAACTTATATATAGATAATATTTTCTACTATATATTTGAAGATGCTATACCATATCCCATGCCTGTATTTTAGTCACAGTTAGTGTCTTGGCAGATTTTATGTGTCAATTTTTCTACCTTGTTGAATGCCCAACCAGCTGTAAACATAACATTTAGTGGCACATTCATGAGTAATTCCTGAAGGGACTAGCACAAATTAGTGGACTCAGTGGAAAATTTCATTATGGATCACATCTGCAGGCATCATCTTCTCCCTTGGCATCCCAGTTATAACACCACTGCAGAACGAGAATGAAGTTACACATCTAGACACAAAATATCTGCCTTCATCTGGCCTCAGCTGTCAGATACCCCTCTTTAAAAATAGTAGCTCTAGGTGATGAAGGAGACAGAGAAGTCAAAGGCACCATAAGAAAACAGAACAAATCTGGGCCCATGGGGGTTCACAGGGTCTTAACCACCAAGCAAAGAACATACTTGGGACAAACCTAGAACGTCTGCGCATATATAACAGTGGTGCAGCTCTGTCTTCATGTGGGATTCCTAACAGCACTATCAGGAGCTGTATCTGACTCCGTTTTCACTAGCTGGTCTGCCTAGGCCACAATAGAAGATGTCCTACTACAACTTGATATGCCAAGCTGTTGATATCTGAACCTATTCTGAGAAAAAAGGGAGGAGAGAAAGATGGTGGGGAGTTGAAGTGAAAGGGAGGGACTAGAAGAAGATGAGGAATGGGAAAGTGTAACCGGATAATAATAATAGAAACAGTAATGATAATAAATAATAACTCCGGACATAGATATTAAAGAAAAGAAAGATTTAAATGGCATCTTCAGTATTATTGGTTTTCTGGATTAAAGACATCACATAGTGTGATTGCTCATCCTTTGTATTCATGTAGGGTTGCTACGTAAGTTGTTTTTTTTTTTCTTTTTTTTAATAAATTATATATATATATATATTTCTTAATTAATTGCACTTTACTCACTTTGTATCCCCTTCGTGGTTCCCTCCCTTCTCCCACCCCAATCCCTTCCTTCCTCCACCCTCTGCCTGCATGCCCCTCCCCAAGTCCACTGATAGGGGAGGACTTCTTTTCCTTCCTTCTGATCCTAGTCAATTATGTCTCATCAGGAGTGGCTGGAGTGTCTTCTTCTGTGGCCTGATAATGCTGCTTCCCCCTCAGGGGGAGGAAATTAAAGAGCAGGGCAATCAGTTCAGTCAGAGCCAGTCCCTGTTCCTATTACAATGGAACCCACTTGGATACTGAGCTGCCATGGGCTACATCTGTGCAGGGGTCTTAGGTTATCTTCATGCATAGTCCTTGGTTGGAATAGCAGTCTCAGGAAAGACCCCTGTGCTCAGATTTTTTTGGTTCTGTGTTGCTCTCCTTATGGAGTTCCTGTCTTCTCCAGATCTTACTGTTTCTCACTTCTTTCCAAAGATTCCCTGCACGCTGCCCAAAGTTTGCCCACAAACACTCTGGAAAGCAATCTGGTGCTTTCTCAGACAACTAGGAATAGTGCTTC
Source organism: Psammomys obesus (assembly GCF_907164565.1). NCBI lineage: Eukaryota > Metazoa > Chordata > Mammalia > Rodentia > Muridae > Psammomys > Psammomys obesus. The sequence goes on along the minus strand of NW_026594428.1, from coordinate 9,602,928 downwards.
CTCAAGATCCAGCTATACCACTTCTAGGCATATATCCAAAAGGTTCTCAAGTATACAATAAGGACATTTGCTCAACCATGTTTGTAGCAGCCTTATTTGTAATAGCCAGAAGCTGGAAATAGCCCAGATGCCCCTCAGTGGAGGAATGGATGCACAAATTGTGGTATATCTACACAATGGAATATTACTCAGCAATAAAAAAACAAGGAAATCATGAAATTTGCAGGCAAATGGTGGGATCTGGAAAAGATCATCCTGAGTGAGCTATCCCAGAAGCAGAAATTTGCACACGGTATATACTCACTCATATAGACATATAAGATAGGATAAACTTACTAAAATCTGTACAGTTAAAGAAACTAATCAAGAGGGAGGACTCTTTCTAAAATACTCACTTCCTATCCAGAAAGGCAAAGAGGCTGGAAATCAGAAGAAGGAGAAAAGAGGGATCAAGTCAGGAGCCTGACAAAGAGGACCTCTGAAAATCTCTGCCCTGCAGACTATCAATGTAGATACTGAGACTTATTTTTTTCTTTTACATTTTTGCTTTTCATTAAATTTAAAACTTTATTATTTTTTATTAATGACAGTTCATTCACTTTGTTTCCCAGCTTTCTCTCTCTCCCTTATCCCCTTCCAATCCCAACCTAAATCTTTCATTTCCTCTGTTGACCTTCACAGAGTCCACTGATCAGGGGAGGTCCTCCTCCCCTTCCTCTGACCTTAGCCTATCAGGTCTCATCAGGACTTGGCTGGTAAGGCTGACCCCCCCAGGGGGAGGTGATCAAAGAGCCAGGAATTGAGTTTATGTCAGAGACATTCGCTGTTCCCATTACTGGGGAACCCACTTGGAGACTAAGCTGTCATGGGCTGCATCTGCGCAGGGGTTATAGGTTATCTTCATGCATTGCTCTTGGTTGGAGTGTCAGTCTCAGAAAATACCCCTTTGCCCAGATTTTTTAGTTCTATTCCTCTCCTTGTGGTGCTCCTGTCCCTTCCAGGTCTTTCTATCTCTCCCTTCTTTCATGGGAACTCTGCCCAGAATTTGGCTATGAGTCTCAGCGTCTGCTTTGATACTCTGCTGGGTAGAGTCTTCCAGAGGCCCTCTGTTGTAGACTTCTGTCATGTTCCCTGTTTTCTCTCTCTTCTGATGTCTGTCCTGTTTTTCTTTTTGAGTGAGGATTGATCAACTTACCCAGGGTCCTCTTTCTTGCTTAGCTTCTTTAGGTATACACGTATTAGTATGTTTATCTTATATTATGTCTAATATCCACTTATAAGTTTTACCATTTGTAATTATCATTTATTATAATTAATTCAATATGTATACTAGCTGTGGCCCCTTCCCTCATCTCCTCCCAATTCTACCCTCCCTCACCCTCATCCCCCTATGCCCCTCTCCTAGTCCACTGATAGGGGAGGACCTCTTCCCCTTCATTTTGACCCTAGGTTATCAGATTTCATCATGACAGGTTGCATTGTCTTCCTCTGTGGCCTGGCAAGCCACAGGAAGAGGTGATCAGAAAGCCTGCCACTGAGTTCATGCCAGAGAAAGCCCCTGCTCCCCTTACTAGGGTACCCACTTGAATACTGGGTGTATAGGCTACCACTGAACTGGGGTTTGAGTTCCTCTCCATGCATAGTCCTTGGTTGAGGTATCATTCTCTTCAAGGCCTCCAGGACTCATTTACACAATGGAATACTACTCAGCTATTGAAAACAAGGAAGTCATGAAATTTGCAGGCAAATGGATGGAAGTAGAAAAGATCATCTTGAGTGAGATAACTCAGAAGCAGAAAGACACACTTGCACTTACTCACTCATAAGTGGATATTAGCCATACACTATAGGATAAACATACTAAAATCTATACTCCTAGAGAAACTAAACAACGAAGAAGACCCTAGGTAAAATGTCCAACCCTCATTCAGAAGGACAAACGCAATAGACATCGGAAGCAGGAGAAGACAAGGAACAGAACAGGAGCCTACCACAGATGGCCTCTGAAAGACTCTACTGATCAATGTATGGAAACAGAGGCTGAGACTCACAGCCCAACTAAGGGCAGAGTTCAGGAATATTATGAAAGGAGGAGGAGATAAAAAGACCTGGAGGGGACAGTAGCTCCAAAAAGAGACCAACAGAGCAAACAAACAAACAAAAAAAGATATTTTTCCTTAATAATGGATGTGATATCTTTACAGATTTAGAGGTTGGATTCACTTCAATTTTAGGTTCATGTAAGGGGAGATGGTATCACACTCCTCTGGCTGCAGGCTTGTTCTTTTGAAGATAAGACATTTTTTTATATTAATCTTTTTTTTATTAATTACACTTTATTCATTTTGTATCCCCCCATAAGCCCTTCCCTCCTCCCCTCCCGATCCCACTCTCCCTCCCCTTTCTGCATGCATGCCACTTCCCAAGTCCACTGATAGGGGAGGTTCTCCTCTTCTTTCTGAACTTAGTCTATCAGTTCTCATCAAAAGTGGCTGCATTGTCCTCTACCGTGGCCTGGTAAGGCTGCTCCCCCCTCAGGGGGAAGTGATCAACGAGCAGGCCAATCAGATTATGTCAGAGGCAGTCCCTCTTCCCATTACTATGGAACCCACTTGGACACTGAACTGCCATGGGCTACACCTGTGCAGGGGTTCCAGGTCATCTCCACGAATAGTCCTTGGTTGGAGTATGAGTCTCTGGGAAGTTCCCTGTGTTCAAATTATCTTGTTCTGTTGCTCTCCTTGTCGAGTTCCTGTCCCCTCCAGCTCTTACTATTTCCCACTTCTTACATAAAATTCCATTCACTCTGCCCATCATTTGGCCATCAGGCTCAGCATCTGCTTTGACAGTCTATACTGCAGAAGCTTTCAGAGGCCCTCTGTGGCAGGTTTCAAGGTTGTTTCCTGTTTTCTTCTGGCTTTCAGAGGCCCTCTGTAGCGGGTTCCGAGGTTGCTTCCTATTTTCGTTTTCTTCTGATGTCCATCCTCTTTGCCTTTCAGGATTGGGATTGAACAATTTAGTTAGGGTCCTCTCTTTTGCCTAGTTTGTTTAGATGTACAGATTTTAGTGGGTTTATTCTATGTTGTATGTTTATATGATTGAGTATATACCGTGAGTGTCTTTTTGCTTCTGGGACAACTCACTCAGGATGATCCTTTCCAGGTCCCACCATCAATCTGGCCCTTTCTCAGACAACTAGGAATAGCGCTTCCTCAAGATCCAGCCATACCACTCCTAGGCATATACCCAAAAGAGGCACAAGTACACAAAAAGGACATTTGCTCAACCATGTTTGTAGCAGCTTTATTTGTAATAGCCAAAAACTGGAAACAACCCAGATGCCCCTCAACTGAAGAATGGATGCAGAAACTGTGGTACATCTATACAATGGAGTATTACTCAGCAATGAAAAATAAGGAAATCATGAAATTTGCAGGTAAATGGTGGGACCTGGAAAGACATTTCTACTGGTATCAAATGGCAGTCATTCCTGACGCAAAAAAAGACAGAAAGATATAGAACTTACAGGTGGCAAAGTACACAGCAGCCTAGTTAAGTCCTAAAATTTGAAACATTAAGATTCTTAGGTTTACTGATAAGGGAGGGTCTCCTCCCCTTTTATTTGACCCTAGCCTATTAGGTCTCATCAAGACTGGTTGTATTGTCTTCCTCTCTTGTCTGTCAAGGCTGCACCCTCCTCAGGGAGAGAGGAGGGACATAAGTGGAGAAGAGGGAGGAAGGGGGATTGGGAGGAGATGAAGATGAGGGAGGGGGCCAGAGCAGGGATACAAATTGAATAAATTGTAATAAATGATAACAATGATAAAAGAAAAAAGTAAAATTCTTTTGTTAAAAACTCAAAACAATCTACCCCATATTTAAAAAGGGTCAAGGCCTCTTTGATCAGCTCCTCCCAGGGGTGTGCAACATTCCATTCCACAGAGGAAGACAATGCAGCCAATCCTGATGAACCTTGATAGACTAGAATCAGATGGAAGAGGAGGTGAACCTCCCTAGCAGTGGACTAGGAGTAGAGCAATGGAGGAGATGAGGGAGGACAGGTGGAATTGGGAGGAAATGAGAAAGTGGACTACAGGTGGGATACAAAGTGAATAAACATATTAATTAAAAATAAATTAAACAAAAATGTTTGAATACAAAGGCATAACTGCCCATTTTATATAGAAAAGGAGATAGGACAAAAATAGTCTCAACAGATATAAAAATCCAGGCATAAACTTCTAAAATCCTACAAGATGCCTAGGGTATGCTTAAACAAAGCGCTTCCTCAAGATCCAGCCATAACACTCCTAGGCATATATCCAAAAGAGGCTCAAGTACACAATAAGGACATTTGTTCAACCATGTTTGTAGCAGCTTTATTTGTAATAGGCAGAAGCTGGAAACAGCCCAGATGCCCCTCAACTGAAGAATGGATGCAGAAATTGTGGTACATCTACACAATGGAGTATTACTCAGCAATGAAACATAAGGAAATAATGAAATTTGCAGGTAAATGGTGGGACCTGGAAAGGATCTTCCTGAGTGAGCTGTCCCAAAAGCAAAAAGACACACACAGTATATACTCACTCATATAGACATACAACATAGGATAAACCTACTAAAACCTGCACATATAAAGAAATTAAGCAAGAGAGAGGACCCGCTCTAAAATGCTCAATCCCCATCCTGAAAAGCAAAGAGGATGGACAACAGAAGAAGAAAACAGGAAACAACCTAGGAACCTGCCACAGAGGGCCTCTGAAAGCCTCTTCCCTGCAGACTATCAAAGCAGATGCTGAGCCTGATTATCAACTGCTGGGCAGAGTTCAGGGAATTTTATGTAAGAAGTGGGAAACAGTAAGAGCTGGAGAGGACAGGAACCCCACAAGGAGAGCAACAGAACCAGAAAACACAGGGGTCTTCCCAGAGACTCATACGCCAACAAAGGACTATTCATGGAGATAACCTAGAACACCTGCACAGATATAGCCCATGGCAGTTTAGTGTCCAAGTGGGTTACATAGTAATGGGAAGAGGGACTCCCTCTGACATAATCTGATTGGCCTGCTCTTTGATCACCTCCAACTGAGGGGGGACCAACCTTACCAGGCCACAGATGATGACAATGCAGCCACTTCTGATAAGAACTGATAGACTAAGATCAGAAGGAAGAAGAGGAGGACCTCCCCTATCAGTGGACTTGGGAGGGACATGCATGAAGAAGGGGGAGGGAGGGTGGGATCGGGAGGGGAGGAGGGAGGGGCTCATGGGGATATAAAATGAATAATGTGTAATTAATTAAAAAAGGGACTTAAATAATGTTTATTTTAAAATAATAATGCCTGTTTTATTGATCAGGGCAAAACACTTGTCGCTTTAAATGAGAAGCCTTCACATGGGAGACAAGAAGTGGCTTGGCCTATTATAATAGGTGCCAAAAAAGGTCAGAGGAATATAGTTAGGTCTATACAACCTTGTTTTGATTTCAACATAATAATGATTGTTTTTTCAATAATAATGATAACTTATATTGTAGATACCACTACATGGGAATAACTTAAAACTGATTGAGACATGGATGTCTATGCATAGTCAATAATTCTTGTTGACTACAAAATTCCCATGACCTATACTTGCGTCCTTTCGTATGGCATGAATACAGATTTTCAGATGTCTTTGTTCTACTCATACAAAGAGCAGAGAGCCATTCGTAATTGATCTGTGCACCCTGCACATTTCATACATTTATAATTTGAGGGCTGCATAATGCTTGTGAGAAATTATATATTTTCAGAACAAAAGAAGTGGACACTAATGATGCTGGATCGGACCTGACAAGACTCATCCTCCATCATGCCAAGACACAGGAATATCTGTTCCAGCATCCTGCACGTTCCTGTTTTTTGCTTGTTCCGGAGTCAACTGCTTCAGCTGATGCTCTTCCCCGGCGTCTGCTGCCAAAATAGCTCCAGAGAAAACTTGATTTCAGTTGATTCTGCATTACAGACTGTTTCAAACAGGACTTCTATTACACCTAAAATTTCTCAATATTTAGAAACTGAACCAGAAATATTAATTTTAGCTTATTTAACCTTTTTTTCCCAATTTCCTTTGGGCCCCAAATAGGATTCCTTTGCCCTAAAAGTTAGCTAGAAGAAACCCATGATTAAAATACCCCATTTTTCTTACGGGGGGTGGGGGGGGCGTAAGGTTTTGGTTGTGTTCTTAGGCTTCAGATGTTTATTGTCATAGGGAGTTGGTTATAAATTATTAGTGGTCTTATTCAGAGACAAAATATTGTTGGACAAAGGGAGTTCTCTATTTTCTCTTTTTCTTTTCTTTCTTTCTTAGATACGGAAGAAAGGGTTCAAAGGAAAGAAAGGGAAATAAAGGTTTATATTATAGGAATAAAAACAAAAGATAGATTATTAAATACACTCTTCAACTTAAGGCTTTATTTTTATTCTCAAGTAAGTTTATTTTTTACTTATTGACATAGGATTTTGTATATTGATGCAAAAATACATATTTTTGATTCATTGATATAAATTTTGTTATATTGATACAAATTTAAGTTTTACTTCCAATACTTTTAAAACTGCTGTGACAAACCTTTTAGAACACTAGCTAATAAAAGTTAATTGTTAATTATGGTCATATCAGACACTAGTGTAATTTATCATAGAAATATATATTCTTGGTTTAACAGATAGATATGATTCTGTAGATAGAATGATTGTATAAAGATAAATAGATATGTTTTCAAAAACTTCAGAAACCTACAAAATAGAGCATTAAAATTTTTTTTAAATATTTTAAGGATTCTTTAACAATTAAACATGTCATCTCCTGACAGTACCCAACCTACTTCAAAGAAGAGATGACATTGAAGACACTCCATATATAGATGGCTGAAAATGTGATAAGCCAGCAATGAAAATGCCCTTGCTTTATAACAGAATTCTGCCTAAAATGGGCAAGCTTAATTGCAGGCCAAGTCAATTGCCAAATCTGCCAAGACATAGTAAGCAAGTCCTAAATGGTTCCTGCTTCACATATATGGCTATCAAATATACTTGGCCAGAAAGTTGAAGATGGTGCTCCAACATTATAGAAATTTTTGGATGGCTGTTCATGCAGCAAACTGTCTCTGTCAATTTTTATTTTATTTTTTATTTTTTTGGATGTACTTCTTATTTACTCAGGTAATTAATTTTATTCCTCCTTAAGTCTCTGATGGGGTTGAAAATTAGCTAGTCATAGTTTTAATATTAGCTTAATTGCTTAGGAAATAAAAAGATGTTTTAGGTCTATATAAATGTTTTTAGGTTAATATAAACTACAATAAAAATAACAGGTACAAAATCTTAAACCCTCACAGATAGGAATGATTTTTTTTTCAAGATTGCTAAATACATTTAGACTAGACATTATATATGTGTATATATAGCAATATATACATATATACATAAAACAATTATAAAAACAATAGGTATATATATATATACAAAAGGTGTATATATATTCATATATATTCATATATATATGAATATATATATATATATCTTGCGCATTCTTCCTTTGAATACACATTACTTTTCTTAAAGTGGATGATTTGTGTGATGTGATTTTGCCTTAAAAATTCTTCCTTATTCTTTTAATCCACTATACATGTGTTCTCTTCTGTGGTTATGATCTCAGTAACCATCACAGCTGCTTTCTAAATAACTGTTTGAACGTTCTTCTCATGACATGAAATTTTCTGTGTCAAACAGGCTAGTCTATTATCCCTAACTTAAACATTTTCAAGTTCATGGTATCTGTCAGAATGAAGTCAGATTCTCTGCCAGAGTAGTATTTTAAATGTTCTCCCGCCTTCTGCTTATTCCCTTTAAAAACCTCTGGACTTAACCTTTTATTATACATATTTCGCTTAGCTTTACTATCTTTCAACTCTCAACATAATTCTGCTTCCAGCATTTTATTATTTTCCCTAGCATAAAGTTCCAAGATCTTCCACTTAAAAAAAAAAAGGAAAGAAAAAGAATGAAAAGAAATCCAAGATCAATCAATATGTAAAAACATTTTTGTCACCCAGTCTGATAACCTGAGTTCTGTCTCAAGAACTCATATGCCCATTTATATAGACAGACAGGTAGTTAGATAGAAAGATAGATGATAGATGTAGATGATAGAGAGATACATATAGACATATAAACTATTTTTAAATAAAAATTCACAAAGTATTAAAATACAGATTGTCAGATGTAGCAAAGAATGACTTCAGGTACTAATTTTTGTCTTTTTTTTTCTTTTTCTTCTTTCTTTTTATATGATAAAATATTCCAAAAAAAAAAGCAAAGTAAGCATGAAAAAGATTCTTTGCCCACAGTTACAAGTAATAATTTGTTGTGATGGAGACATCATAGGGACTGATTTTTGAGGAAGCTGGTCACAATATGTCCCCAGGCAGGAGGAAAGAACAATTAAAGCTCACTTTCTCATGTTTAGCTTGTTTCCTTTACTCTATGCAGCCCACAGTCCTCTTCCTGTGGAATGGTGCAAGTCATATTGAACTAGTCTTCCCAAGTTAATCAATCTAGATAACATTCTGCAGACATTTCAAAAGGGCCATTTTTAGGCGAAAAGTGGGCACTAATTAGCATTATGACAAGACAATATCAGATGAATTGAAGACAAACCCATATAATTCACTCAATCTGAAAGGAATGCAGAAATATATAAAGAAAATAAAACATCTAAGGAATGACATGATCTGTACAGTTTTGACTTGCCCAAATTCTAGAAAGAATGGAAAATATGTAAGGAAAATAGCATTTTGAATAAATAAAATTGTAAGCTCTCATCCTGCTCTCTCTCTCTTCAGTTGTTACTGGTGTCTATTCTATTTGCCCGTTTGAGTGAGAATAAAACATTCTCCCTAGGGTGTTCCTTGTTACTTAGCTTCATTAGGGCTGTGGATTGTAACACAGTTATCCTAGATTACATGGCTAATATCCACTTATAAGTGAATATACACAACGCTTATCTTTTTGGATCTGGGTTGCCTCACTCCTGATGATCTTTTCCAGACTAATCCATTTGTCTGTAAATTTTGTGATGTCCTTGTTTTTAATAGCTGAATAGTAATCCATTCTGAAAATGTACAAAAGTTTCTTTATCCACAACCTTGCAGCATGTGGTGTCCCTTGTATTTTTTACCTTAGCCATTGTCATAGGTGTAAGATAGAATTTCCAGAATCATTTTTATTTACATTTCCCTGTTGACTAAGGACTTTGAGAATTTTTTTAAGCACTTGTTGGCTATTTGCTACTCCTCTGTTGAGAATGGGCAACCTTTGGGCAGAGTGCAGGGAATCTAAGGAAAGAAATGGGAAACAGTAAGATCTGAAGAGGACAGGAACTCCATAAGGAGAGCAACGGAACCAAAAAATCTGAGCACAGGGGTCTTTCCTGAGACGGCTATTCCAACCAAGGACTATGCATGAAGATAACCTAAGACCCCTGCACAGATGTAGCCCATGGCAGTTCAGTATCCAAGTGGGTTCCATTGTAATAGGAACAGGGACTGTCTCTGACATGAACTGATTGGCCTGCTCTTTAATTTCCTTCCCCTGAGGGGGAAGCAGCATTACCAGGCCACAGAAGAAGACAATGCAGCCACTCCTGATGAAACCTAATTGACTAGGATCAGAAGGAAGGAAAAGAATACGTCCCCTATCAGTGGATTTGGAGAGGGGCATGCAGGCAGAGGGTGGAGAAAGGGAGGGATTGGGATGGGAGGAGGGAGGGAACCACGGGGGTGGGGGGATACAAAGTGAGTAAAGTGTAATTAATAAAGAAAAATAAAAAAAATTAAAAAAGTAATTAAGATCTTAAAAAACTACCGACTCACACTTATTTTTAAATACTACAGATTTCTTTTTTTATTTGTATACTCATTAAGCTATCTTTTAAAGACACTATCTCAAGTCTATTCATGCAGCATGAAATTGTAAATAAAATACAGTGTGTTGAGGTAGGGTGCTAGAGCTGGGACACAAAAAAAATTAAACACAGTAACCTATAAATCAATGGTATATTTATTTTAAATATATAAATCAATCCACTTACTTGTACTGGTTAAAATTACTTGTACTGGTGTTCTTAATTATTTTTCAACCCTTTGAGTTAAATTTATTCAAATGGGCTTATATTAAAGAAATAAAAACCATAAAAATTTTGAGACCAGCTAGCCCATAATCATGCATCATGATTGAAGTGTAATTAATAAAGAAAAAAATAGTTCATTACCAATAAAAAAAAGAGAATTCTCTATTAAGCTCTCTACACCACTTTTATTTTCTTTTATTTTTTTCACAGTCCTTTTTTTAATTTTATTTTTTAAATCTTAGTTACAGTTTATTAACTTTGTATCCCAGCTGTAGCTTGCTCCCTCATTCCCTCCCAGTCCCACCCTCCCTCTCTCATCTCCTCCCTTCCCATTTCCAAGTCCACAGATAGGGGAGGTACTCGTCCACTTCCATCTGACCCTAGCTTATCATGTTTCTTCAGGACTGGCTGCAATGTCCACCTCTGTGGCCTAACAGGTTGCTCCTCCTTCCAAGGGTGGGGAGGTCAAAGAGCCAACCAGGGTCTTTTATGAGACTGTATTTCCAACCAAGGACCATGTTTGGATATAACCTAGAACCCCTGCTCAGATGTAGCCCATGGTAGCTCAGTATTCAAGTGGGTACCCTAGTAAGGGGAACAGGGACTATTTCTGACATGAACTCAATGGCTGGCTCTCCACACCACTTTTAAATTGGATTATTTAGTTTGTTCGTGTGACAAGAGTGCAAAGGATGGGAGACTAACCTAGATGTCCTCTGAAAGGCTCCACTCACAAAGATGCTGAGACTGACAGCCAATCTTTGGGCAGAAGGCAGGCAGTCTTATGGAAAAATAAAGAACCTTGGAGGGGCAGGAGCTCCACAAAAAGGGCAACAAATCTGGGCCCAGGAGTGTCTGCAGAGTCTGATGTACCAAACCAGGACGATGCATAGAGAAGACCTAGGCCCCCTTCTTACATGTATCCTATAGGAATTTCAGTCTCTGTGTGGTTCTCCTAAGTAAGAGAGCAGGGGTTGCCTCTCACAAGGACTGTTTCCTGCTCTCCTCAATCACTTTCTCCTGGTGGAGGAGTTCTTTGTCAAGTCAGAGCAGAAAAGAATGCAGCCAGTCCTGTTGACACATGATAGGCTGGGGTCAGTTGGTCTGGGAGTAAGGCTAGCCTTTCTGAGGATTAGAGGAGCGGTATGAGGAGGTAGAGGAAGGGAGGTGGGACTGGGATGAGCCAAGAAAGGGGGCTAAGACTGAGATGTAAAGTGAATAAATTTTAAAAAATGAATTAAAATAAAAATATGAATTTCTCAGATTTAGTCAAAGAAAATAAAAATAGTAATCCAAGAATCCAGTGGAACTCAAAACAGGTAAAACAACCAAAATCTCCACGAAAACTTTCACCGTGGTTACTTTAAAAACATATATTTTACCTGATAATGATCAGGAAATAAATTATGAGCTAACAGAAGGTAAATAGTTACTCAATGGACAAATGATTTCTAATATGAAACCAAGAAGATTCAGAGGAAAATTAACAATGGTTTGTAAGAGTGGTGGTGGTCAATATTCATTCTATATTTGTCAAAAATGGTTTTGCCATGGAGGTGGAAGGTAAAGCCATGCTACTAACAATACCATTTACTTCAGACACAGTGACCATAAGTCTCTGAGCTGGCAATGAAGTAAATGTGTCCTTTCTGAAGACTAACTTTTATGTAACTGAAAGTAAGTGCAACGTTCACAAGAAGAGAAAAAAATCAACAGTCCTACCTAGCTGTGACTATCTATGAACCACAACTTTTATGTAACTGAAAGTAAGTGCAACGTTAACAAGAAGAGAAAAAAATCAACAGTCCTACCTAGCTGTGACTATCTATGAACCACAAGAACTATCAGTTTGTCTCATTAGCCTTAAGTGGAACACATACCTTAGTGACAAACAAGAGTTCCCAATTTGGACTTAACACCCACACAACATGAGGGAAACAATGTCTGGCACTGGAAACCTAGCCAATTTTTACCAGGTCTAGTGGAGTCACGGATCTGGGAACAGAACCTACAAACATCTAAACCAGAATAACCCATAACTACATTCTATATCTGTGTCCTATTGCCCACATTTAAATGCAGTTCCCAATGTTCTTCAAAGACACTTCTCTTTGCAGAAGACAGATATCATTATAGAAAACTAGAGCCAATCAAAATGCAGAATTGTGGAACCCTGTTACAGGTATACATTTACTAAACATACACCTTCATAACTGAAGCTAAAATAAATCATTTGATGTCCGACCCACCTTAACTTTTGGTGTAAAGGAATTTCTTGAAGTACAATAGCAATAATGTAAAACAAAACTGTGGCATAAAGAAGAGACAATGATTGCAGGGAAAGAAGTAATATGCTGTTAAGGTTCATTTATGATATATCCATACAATGAAACTGAAAAAGGGAACAAAAAAACATATCAGTGTAAAATCTGTGAAATCAAAACATTTTTAAGTAGAAAATGTTAGGTGAGCTTTAACCATTTCACTCAAGATTGGCACATGTGAATACCAGAAGACTATACAAAGCCATACATGCATGTAAGATCTCCTGGTAATCACAATTAAAACAGAAAAAGAAATCCAGGATGTAACCCACCATGACATGTTGGCATAAGTAAAAGGAGGAAATGAAATGCTAACAGTCCTAGGTGACTGTAATGGCTTACTGGGAGATACAGGTGTTTCTTTCTCTGTCTCTCTATCTCACTATATCTTTCTGTCTCTGTCTCTGTCTCTCACTCTGTCTCTCTGAATCTCTCTCTTTCTCTCTGTCAAGAGATAAAGTTCTCTTCCAACTTTTAGTGAAGGGGTTCAATCTATTACAAAGAGTGTGCTAGAAACCTATTCCCTGTTTCCGTGTCCAGAGTGCTGGTATTGCAGAAATGCACATCACACCATTCTTTTATTTATTATTATAATTTTTATTTTTTAATATTAGTTGCAGTTTGTTAACTTTGTATCCCTGCTGTATCCCGCTCCCTCTCTCCCTCCCAAACCCTCTCACTTTCATCTCCTCCCTGCCCTTTCAAAGTCCACTGATAGGGGAGAACCTTCTCCCCTTCCATCTGATACTGGTTTATCAGGTGTCTTCAGGACTGGCTGCAAAGTCCTCCTCTGTGGCCTATAAGGGCTGCTACTCCCTGGGAAGAGGGAGGTCAAAGAGCCCGCCATTGAGTTCATGTCAGAAACAGTCTCTGTTCCCCTTATTAGGGTACCCATTTGGATACTGAGCTAACAAGGGCTACATCTGAGCAGAGGCTCTAGGTTGTATCCATACATGGTCCTTGTTTGGAGAAACAGTCTCATAAAAGACCCCTGTGCCCAGATGTATTTGGTTCTTGTGGAACTCCTGTCCTCTGCAGGTCATATTAACTCCCCTCCCCTTTTTTCATTCCCTGCACTCTACTGAAGGTTTGGTTATGAGTCTTAATATCTGCTTTGATACATTGCTAGGTAGAGTCTTTCAGAGGCCCTCTGTGGTAGGCTCCTGTCCTGTTACTTGTTGGCTCCTACATCCAATGTCCATGCCATTTGTCTTTCTAAGTGAAGACTGATCATTGTACCCTGGATCCTCTTTCTTGTTTATCTTCTTTAGGTGTATAGATTTCAATCTGTTTATCCTATCTTATAAGTCTATATAAGTGAGTATATATCATGTGTGTCTTTCTGCTTTTAGAATACTTCACTCAGGATGATTGTTTCTGGGTCCCACCATTTGCCTGCAAATTTCATGATTTCCTCATTTTCAATTGCTGAGTAGTATTCCATTGTGTAAAAGCACCACAATTTCTGTATCCATTCCTCAAATGAGGAACATCTGGGTTATTTCCAGTTTCTGGCTATTATAAATAAAGCTGCTACAAACACGGTTGAGCAAATGTCCTTGTTGTGTACTTGAGCCTCTTTTGGGTATATGACTAGGAATGGTATAGCTGGATCTTGAGGAAGCGCTATTCCTAATTGTCTGAGAAAGTGCCAGATTGATTTCCAAAGTGGTTGTACAAATTTGCATTCCCACTAGCAGTGGAGGAGTGTTCCCTTTTCTCCACAACCTCTCCAGCATGTGTTGTCACTTGAGGTTTTGTTCTTAGCCATTCTGGTGGGTGTCAGGTGAAATCTCAGAATCGTTTTGATGGCTAAGGATGTTGAGCATTTTTTTAAGTGTTTCTCTGCCATTCTGTATTCCTCTACAGAGAATTACCTGTTTAGCTCTGTACCCCATTTTTAATTGGATTGCTTGATTTGCTGCTTTTTAACTTTAGCTCTTTACATATTCTGACTATCAGCCTTCTGTCAGATATAGGGTTGGTGAAGATCCTTTCCCAGTCTGTAGGCTGTTGTTTTATTTTGATGACTGTGTCCTTTAATTTACAGAAGCTTTTCAACTTCATGATGTCCACTAGTCCTGTTTTGAATTATTCTGTATTAGTTTATGTTTGTCATTGTTGTTGTTACTGGTGTTGTGGTAAAATTGTCAACTGGTTAGGGCTATAGTGTTTTTCTGGATGTTTACATATACATATATTCTGCATGAATATCTATTTTTTTAATTTTGAAACTATTATTTCTTCTTTACAAACCAAACCAAGAATTATTCCCAGTGCTGTAATTTTTTTAACTGAAGTATTTCTACTAAAACCTACACTGGACTTAATTCTTCCCAAACGATTGTGAATGACTGATAAGAAGTAAAAGGATGAAGAAGAGGAGGAGAAGAAGAAAAAAGAGGAAGACCTTCCAAAAAGGAATCTGGCCCAAGTTGGTGGGACTGAAGTCCCCTCAAGTTCTTCACCCAGTAGAATTAGCATAGAAAGAGAAGAAAAACCAAATTTGGTCGACACTGTGCAGTCATGTTTTCAGCACAGCTTGCAGTTCAGCAAGAGACCCTCTCTCAGAACAAGAAGGGTGAGAACAACAGATGAAAACAGCTGATGTCCTGCAAACATAGCCACGTCCATGAACCTCACATCCGTCACACACATCACCACATAAGCACATCACTCACACACTCAGACAGCACAAATGAACAAATACCCCTAGAAAAGAAAAATGCTGATTAAAACACAAAGGCAGGAGAGGGGGCAAGATGGCAGAGCCAGGAGGACTCTCATTCTGAGGAGCAGCACAGCAGGATTGGCACAGTGACCAGCAATCAGAACTCGTGGCCATAAAACACAAGTGATTGTGTTTCACAGGTGAGAGGATACCCCACGGAGGGGGATTCAATCAGGTTTAACTCACCCGGCTAAACCATGGTAGAGATCCCAGTTCCCCCAGGCGCTTGGTCGCCAGCCCAGAGCTACCCACCAGCGCGATCTGGTCAAGGTCCCAGACTGAACTGTGGGCCCACAACACCATAGACTGGATTTCCCAGTTGAGAGATAACCCCAGGGAGCAGGAAACAATTGGGACCGACCTCAGATTACCCAGACATCCCCTGGAAAAAACTCGGGTTCCACGGGTGCCACAAGAGACAGCCCGGACCCAGAGCCGGTACAGAGGCGCCTGCACAGAGCCCTGCTGCGTGTCTGATTCACCACCTCAGATAGAACTGTGGGCACCAGGGCACCAGGGCACCAGACTGCATGTCTCTGGAAGGAGGAAACCCCCAGCGGAGGGGGTCAGCAGCTCTAACACTTAGGACACCCAGCACCAAAACACTTCCTGGACTCACACAAACTCTAGTGAAGGCAGGAGCTCTGTGCTCTGCCGCCATTATTGAGTTCCCCTAGGGCACTGGGACACACAGCTGCATCCTCAGACCTACAAAAGTCAGAGAGCCATTACAGCAGCCCTCAGATACTGTGCCAAGGATCAACCAGTTATCCCTAGCTAGATTGTCAAAACTGTGGGAATCCCTGGTCCTTCAAGAGGGCTGCACCCACAGCATCTGGACCAGAGCAGTGCCTGCAGCCACCATCCCAGACAGAGACACACAGCTTCTAGTCCAGAGTGAGGCACCCAGCCTCCAGACCAGAACAGTGCCCCCAAGCGCCAACTCAACCTAGGTGCACATTCTCCAGGTCCAGAGCAGAGCAATCAGCCTCTGGCCCAGAGACTTGCTGAGTGCACCTCCCACTTTCCCGGACAGAACTGTGCACCCCAGGATAACAGACTGAGTTTCCCTGTTGGGAGAAAACCCCACAGCTAGGGAATCAGCAGTTTCTTCAAGAGGACTGTACATGGAAATTTAGTGAGCAGCAGCACACTAAATTTATAACAAGAAACCCAGCAGTGGGGCAGCTGTCTTGAGAACTTCTATGGGTAAGAGGAGATCCCCCCTGCCTAACATAGACCACAGCTACTACTCAGGGCTATAAACCTGAGCTGAGCAGTGGCAACTCCTGAGAAACACTGGCCATACAGTGACCATAACCAAAAAGCAGAGAAGGACTCCTTCAGGAAAAATCATCTTCTGGCCAAGGGGATACTCCCTACCTCAGAACTCCAGGAAGCACAGAAAATAAGAGCCAACACCTAAATCAGCCCAATGGGTAGAGGTCAGCGTAAAGGCTCAACCAACAAAAGACAGAACAACCTTATGAACACAGCCAACATCAATATCAAAGGATCTAACAGCCACTGATCATTAATCTCTCTCAACATCAATGGACTCAACTCTCCAGTAAAAAGAAACAGATTAACAGAATGGATACATAAACAAAACCCAGGAATGTGTTGCATACAAGAAACACACCTAAGGCACAAAGATAGACATTACCTGAGGGTAAAAGGTTGGAAGAAAACTTTCCAAGCAAATGGACCCAAGAAACAAGCAGGAGTAGCCATTCTAATATCTGATAAAATAGACTTTCAACCAAAATTAATAAAGAGAGATGGGGAAGGACACTTCATACTCATCAAGGGAAAATTCCACCAAGAAGACATCACAATCCTGAACATCTATGCCCCAAATACAAGAGCACCCACATTTGTAAAAGAAACATTGATAAAATTTAAACCACATATAGATCCCCACACATTAATAGTGGAAAACTTCAACACCCCACTCTCAACAAAGGACAGGTCAACAAACCAGAAATTAAACAAACATTATCTCTGACAGAGGTCATGAATCAAATGGACCTCACAGACATTTACAGAACTTTACACCCAAACACAAAAAAAATTTACCTTCTTCTCATCACCTCATGGAACCTTCTCCAAAATAGACCATATAATTGGACACAAAGCAAGCCTCAACTGATACAAGAAGATTGAAATAATACTTTTATCTTGTCTTATCACCATGGAATAAAGTTGGACTTCAACAACAACAGAAATAGCAAAAAGCCTACACACACATGGAAACTGAACAACTTGTTACTAAATGACAGCTGGGTCAGGGAAGAAATAAAGAAAGAAATTAAAGTCTTCCTAGAACTCAATGAAAATGAAGACACAACATACCCAAACTTGTGGGACACAATGAAAGCAGTGCTAAGAGGAAAGTTCATAGCACTAAGTGCCTTCAAGAAGAAATTCGAGACAGCTCATTCAAGCAACTTAATGGCCCACTTAAAAACCCTAGCAAGAGAAGAAGCAGACACACCAAAAAGGAGTAGACAGCTGGAAATAATCAAACTCAGGGCTGAAATCAATCAATTAGAAACAAATAAAACAATTCAAAGAATCAATGAAACCAAGAGCTGGTTCTTTGAGAAAATCAACAAGATTGACAAACCCTTAGCCAAGCTAACTAAAAGGCAGAGAGACACCAACAAAATCAGAAATGAAAAGGGGGACATAACTACAGACACTGAGGACATCCAAACAATCATTAGGACTTGCTTCAAAAGTCTATACTCAACAAAATTTGAAAACCTAAATGAAATGAACAATTTTCTTGATCGATTTGACTTACCAAAGCTGAATCAGGACCAGGTAAATGAATTAAATAGTCCTATATCCCCCAAAGAAATAGAAGCAGTCATCAAAATTCTCCCATCCAAAAAAAGCCCAGGACCAGATGGTTTCAGCGCAGAGTTCTACCAGACCTTCAAAGAAGAGCTAACTCCAATTCTCTTCAAACTATTCCACAAAATAGAAACAGAAGGAACATTACCAAACTCATTCTATGAAGCCACAGTCACCTTGGTACCTAAACTTCACAAAGACTCAACAAAGAAAGAGAATTTCAGGCCAATCTCCCTTATGAACATTGATGCAAAAATACTTAACAAAATACTTGCAAACCGAATCCAAGAACACATCAAAGATATTATCCACTATGACCAAGTAGGCTTCATCCCAGGTATGCAGGGGTGGTTCAATATACGGAAATCCATCAACCTGACCCACCATATTAACAAACTGAAAGAAAAAAAAAAAAACACATGATAATCTTCCTAGATGCTGAAATAGCATTTGACAAAATCCAACATCCATTCATGTTTAAAGTACTGGAGAGATCAGAGATACAAGGCACATATCTAAACATAGTAAAGGCAATATACAGCAAGCCTATAGCCAACATCAAATTGAAAGGAGAGAAACTTAAAGCAATCCCACTGAAATCAGGGACAAGACAAGGCTGCCCACTCTCTCCATATCTCTTCAACATAGTGGTGGAAGTCCTTGCTAGAGCAATAAGACAGTTGAAGGAGCTCAAGGGGATACAGATGGGAAAGGAAGAAGTCAAATTATCACTATTTGCAGATGATAAGATAGTATACGTGAGTAACCCCAAAAACTCTACCAGGGAAATCCTACAGCTAATAAACACCTTCAGCAAAGTGGCTGGATACAAAATTAACTCAAAAAAATCATTAGCACTCCTCTATACAAAAGACTAAATGGCTGAGAAAGAAATTAGAGAAACAACATCCTTCACAATAGCCACAAATGACATAAAGTATCTTGGTGTAACCCTAACCAAGCAAGTCAAAGATTTGTATGAAAAAAATTTCAAGTCTCTGAAGAAAGAATTACAAGAAGATATGAGAAGATGGAAAGAAATCCCATGCTCATGGCTTGGCAGGATTAACATAGTAAAAATGGCCATCTTATCAAAAACAATCTGCAGATTTAATGCAATTCCCATCAAATTGTGAACACGATTCTTTACAGACCTGGAAAGAAAAATTCTCAACTTTGTATGGAATAACAAGAAACCGAGAATTGCTAAAACAATCCTCTACAATAAAAGATCTTCTGGAGGTATCTCCATCCCTGATCTCAAGTTGTACTATAGAGCAACAGTTATAAAAACTGCATGGTACTGGCATAGAAACAGAATGGCGGATCAATGGAATCGAACAGAAGACCCAGAAATAAACCCTCACACTTACGGACACCTGATTTTTGACAAAGATGCCAAAACCATACAATGAAAAAAAGATAGCATCTTCAACAAATGGTGCTGGTCCAGCTGGATGTCTACATGTAGAAAAAATGAAAATAGATCCATATTTATCACCCTGCACAAAACTGAAGCCCAAGTGGATCAAAGACCTCAACATAAAACCAGACACATTAAATCGGCTAGAAAAAAAAGTGGGGAATACCCTAGAACTCATTGGTACAGGAGAAAACTTCCTGAACAGAACACCAACAGCACAGGCTCTAAGATCAACAATCAATAAATGGGACCTCATGAAATTGAAAAGCTTCTGTAAAGCAAAGGACACCGTCATCAAAACAAAGCAACTGCCTGCATATTGGGAAAAAATCATTACCAACCCTTTATCTATCAAAGGACTCATATCCAGTATATATAAAGAACTAAAGAAGCTGAAAAGCAGCAAACCAAGTAATCCATTTAAAAAAATGGGGAACAGAGCTAAACAGAGAACTTTTTGTAGAGGAATATCGAATGGCAGAGAAACACTTAAAGAAATGCTCAACCTCATTAGCCATTAGGGAAATGCAAATAAAAACAACCCTTAGATTTCAACTTATACCCATCTGAATGGCCAAGATGAAAAACTCAAGTGACCACACATGCTGGAGAGATTGTGGAGAAAGGGGAACCCTTCTCCACTGCTGGTGGGAATGTAAACTGGTACAACCACTCTGGAAATCAATCTGGCGCTTTCTCAGACAAATAGGAATAGCGCTTCCTCAAGATCCAGCCATACCACTCCTAGGCATATACCCAAAAGAAGTGCAAGTACACAAAAAGGACATTTGCTCAACCATGTTTGTAGCAGCTTTATTTGTAATAGCCAGAAGCTGGAAACAACCCAGATGCCCCTCAACCGAAGAGTGGATGCAGAAACTGTGGTACATCTATACAATGGAGTATTACTCAGCAATGAAAAATAAGGAAATCATGAAATTTGCAGGTAAATGGTGGCACCTGGAAAGGATCATCCTGAGTGAGTTATCCCAGAAGCAAAAAGACACTCACGGTATATACTCAATCATATAAACATACAACATAGAATAAACCCACTAAAATCTGTACATCTAAACAAACTAGGCAAAAGAGAGGACCCTAACTAAATTGTTCAATCCCAATCCTGAAAGGCAAAGAGGATGGACATCAGAAGAAAAAGAAAATAGGAAACAACCTCGGAACCTGCTACAGAGGGCCTCTGAAAGCCAATAGAAAACAGGAAACAACCTTGAAACCTGCCAAAGAGGGCCTCTGAAAGCTTCTGCAGTATAGACTGTCAAAGCAGATGCTGAGCCTGATGGGCATAGTGAATGGAATTCTATGTAAGAAGTGGGAAATAGTAAGAGCTGGAGGGGACGGGAACTCCACAAGGAGAGCAACAGAACAAGATAATTTGAACACAGGGAACTTCCCAGAAAATCATACTCCAACCAAGGACTATTAGTGGAGATGACCTGGAACCCCTGCACAGGTGTAGCCCATGGCAGTTCAGTGTCCAAGTGGGATATATATTAATGGGAAGAGGGACTGCCTCTGACATAATCTGATTGGCCTGCTTGTTGATCACTTCCCCCTGAAGGGGGAGCAGTCTTACCAGGCCACAGTAGAGGACAATGCAGCCACTTTTGATGAGAACTCATAGACTAAGTTCAGAAAGAAGAGGAGAACCTCCCCTATCAGTGGACTTGGGGAGTGGCATGCATGCAGAAATGGGAGGGAGGGTGGGATCAGGAGGGGAGGAAGGAGGGGCTTATGGGGGGATACAAAATGAATAAAGTGTGATTAATAAAAAATTAAAAAACACAAAGGCAAAGACAGCCTTATAATATGTTCTCAACAAAATCATATTGAAATATGAGACATGGAATGGCAATAAAGAAATGAATGATAGATAGATAATCAATTAAATAAACTCTGTCACTAGATTGTTATATCCTATAAAGCTATTTCTAATAATTGCTAGAGAATTAAAAACCTCAGGATATCATAGAAATCATAAATTTAAGAGAGTAGTGAGAAAGTTGAATTAGGAAAGAAACAAGTAATAGAACTGCTCTGAACTGGTGTGTATGATTTTATGACATCGCAGAATACATATGGTTTTAATTTTCAAATTAGAAAACTTGAAGTAACAGCTACCCATAGGAACTTGCCCTTTTGGCAAAAACATGCACAGGCAGAAATTTAAAGAACGAAAAATAATATTGCCAAGTAAATAAAATTTAAAACCAGTAAGGCATAGTTTCATAATGTCTAACATACTACACATTATGAGAAAAGTATTCAAAAGTAACCAGGGTGTTTCTGGCACACATTGACATAGCCTGGCTTGCTTCAATGCATGGAGAAAAACTTACCAAACACCCATTTGCTGCATAGTGTCTGTGACACCCCACACCTGACAGTTCACAGTTTCATGAAAGAAACACCACTGCACTTAAAGAATGTTATATGTACAAACAATAAGATGTTTCTCTAATTATTTTCAAAAGCAGATAGGTCATATAACAAAGATTGAATCATCTAGAAACACTTGGGGAACAGAGACATTATTGAAGAAACAGTGGAAAACCAAAGAAATAAGGGTAAATTTTATATTTAATAGAAAGAATGAAATTAGTATAGAAACAAGGTTTACAACAAAAGACTATGCTAAGGTGTGTGAACAGAAAATGTAACTACTATACACTATCAATGAAAGTTTTCATTAGTGCAGCCATTGTGCAAATAACTGTAAATTTTTTTATCTTAAATTTGAAATAAAAATAAAATGTTATGTTATGTTTTCAAGTTTGTGTTTTGATGGAATTTCCATGTGCAGATCTGTGTGTTTCTATGTCTGTATGTGTTTCTTGTACTTCTTATTTGGCTCTTTTTTTCTGTTTGGTTTTTTTTTTTTAATTTTGGATGGTTGTTTTTTTTTCTAAAGAGAGAAAGACAGTATATGGATTTGGATGGACAAGGAAGTAGGGAGGATCTAGGAGTTGGGGAAGGAAGGACAACATTCACACAGCTTACTGAACATAGGCACTTAGAGATGGTGTCTAAATGGAACATTCATCTTTACTTTCTAGTCTCTTTGGTGTGGGAAGATACTCCAGATGCTATATAGAGAGAAATCTGTAGACCAACCCAGCCACAAAACCTTCCATCCTAAATGTGTCCTGCCTACAAGATGAACTGGGGAAATGGTTACACAGCACTTGTGGGAGTGGCCAGCCAATGTCTGGTTTAACTTAAGGCACACAGCATGACAATAAGATCCAGTCCTGTACTTTCTGCATTGCCAGGAACTGGAGAATGGTTAGGACAGACTGACAAAAACAAAATTCAATTAAATGATTCCTACATGTAGGAATGTTCCATGTAGAGTATGGATCCAAAAAGGATGATGACAATTCTAGATTTGTTTTTCATGAGACTTTTCCAATATTAGCACACATAACTAAAACTGTTCCAACTAATTACTACACACCACCCATATTGTAGCACATCTCTGTATTCTTGATTCAGTATTTCTTATAGACACCAAGAAACCCATAGCTGTAAAGAACAAACAAACAAACAAAAAAAGAAAATAAAAATAAAAAAATAAAAGAACTCATGTTCTCATGTTCACTTAACAGCTTTCTAGAAAGTCCTTAGCATTCCATAAGAAACTTGCATGTTGGCCCTTCTTTCACCAGAGACATAAATATTTACCTGAACTTAAATAAGTAACTAATGTGAAACTATACATTTTGCTTATAAAAATAAGAATAAAATTGAAAGGTCTTCAAGTTCAATTAAATTCCAAGAAATCATAATGATGCTCAAAGAACATGAGTAACAATAGCAACTTTACATTAAAAAAGAAACAAAACAGCATTGACACTTAACATAATCATACATAAGAGCAAATGTGATTCTAGGCAAAATATGTATATCTGATCATACTCTTTTATGTTTATTGTTCCTTTGGTTTAATTAAAACATTTTACACTGCTTTAATTGCTATTAAGGTGTTTAATACTTCTCATAATTTTGATGTAAAATTAGAAGGAACTCATGCATGCAAAGTAGCTAATGAAGTTAACGAACAATTACCAAGTAGGGATAATGTCCAGAACATATATACATATATACATTATATATATATATATATATATATATATATAATTTAAATTTAGTCTCTGTAATATATTTATACTTTTATATTATATATACATCAACAGTGATTTTATATTAGAGATACAAAGAGACAAACTGTCATTTAACGATAGTTTGAATCTTTGTCTCTGGCGTACTAGACATGTAGAATTAGCAATTACCCAGCCTGCTTGGATTCTTCCCTTGTTTTAACTCTCAGGGTTTGGTCTACTGAGTGTAAAATCTTTGCTGTATGTGGTTTTTGTTTATTTATTTGTCTTTTTATTACACTGCCAAGGTCAAATTCTATCACATTGATAGTGTGTTCTACTGCCAGGTTCTAGGCCATAAGGGCTTATCAATTCATCTTTGTATATACAAATGAGATGAACAACAATGTGTGCTTGCACAAAACTAAGAGAAAGCATGGGTCTCGACCCTCCTTATCTCCATACTTCAGCTACAGATTTTAAGTAAGCTTTAGGTCTAAGTTTTAACTTATTCCATATGCATATGAGTTTATATGATAGTCATTGGCTCATGCTTTTAAAAGTATGTTTTTCAAGTATGTTTCTATTTACCCTTTGATCAGTCTTCTTTGTGCAATCCAGTATGGTTAAATTTATATAGCAATAGCAATAGCTATATAAATTTAAATTACTAAGATGAATATTAAGCTTGGTATGCAAATTAACAAATTATTACATTTGTTAAAAGAGTTTGATATAGTCCTTTCAATGACAAATTAGAAATTATTAGACAATAAAAATAGTGGGTAAATTATTAAAACAGAAGAGTTTAGAATATGTAGCCTGGTAAGGAATATAAACACACACATATACACCACACAAACACACTGACAAACATAGTGGCATATGTTCCTATTTATTATTTGCACTAAGCATATTTTAAATTTCCAGTAAATGTATGTACCTATTACATATCATATAGAAGAATGAGTGCAATTGTTTGTATGGCGTGAGTGTGTATGTGTGTGTGTTTGTGTGTACCATGTTTGTTGATACCCAAAGAGACCAGAAGAAGGTGGTAGATCCTCTGAAGCTGAAGTTATAGCCAAATATGTGACCCCTGACTTGGGTTATTGGAACCACAAACAGAAATGACCTGAACTGCTAAGCCATTCCTCCAGCCTGACACAATTGCATAAGGTGCTGTTAAAAGACATGGCTTTAAAGAGGATGGACATCGGAGGAGGGAGAAAACAGGGAACAGGACAAGAGCCTACCACAGAGGGCCTCTCAAAGGCTCTACCCTGCAGGTATCAAGGCAGATGTTGAGACTCATAGCCAACCTTTGGGCAGAGTACAGGGAATCTTATGAAAGAAGGGGGAGATAGTAAGACCTGGAGAGGACAGGAGCTCCACAAGGACAGCGACAGATCCTAAAATTCTGGACACAGGGGTCTTTTCTGAAACTGATACTCCAGTCAAGAACCACTCATGGAGATGGCCTGGAACCCCTGCATAGAGGTAGCCTATGACAGTTCAGTATCCAAGTGGCCTCCATAGTAATGGGGACAGGCGCTGTCTCTGATATGAACTCAGTGGCTGGTTTTGATCACCTTTCCCCAAGGGAGGAGCAGCCTTACATGGCCACAGAAGAAGACAATGCAGCCACTCCTGATGAGACCTAATAGACTAGGATCAGAGGGAAGTGGAGGAGGACCTCCCTTATCAGTGGACTGGGAGAGGGACAGGGGTGGGGAAGAGGGAGGGTGAGATTGGGAGGGGAGGAGGGAGGTACAGGGGGATACAAAGTGAATAAACTGTAATTAATATCAATTTTAAAAAAGAGGAAAAAAGACATGGCCTTAATACACTGTAATAATTGAGTTACCTTTCCATTCATTCAGAATTCCAAACATAGTTACTTGTCCCATGGCAATGGCTAGTTCAAGGTTTGGCTTCAAGAGTAGTTGAATAACACTCAGGACACATGTTTTCTAAGAATATAAACTATTTAATATTTGCTTTGTAATCAGATAAACCTTTTCCACTAAAGGATTCTTACAGACAAATGAAATCTATAGTTGGAATATGACTTAAGTTACAACCAGGCATAAAATTCATAATTACTTTGTGTTACTTCTTGTATTCTTCTCTCCAAGTAATTACATTTTCCCCTTAAAAGCAGCTTGAAAACTGACTGAAAAACTTCATGTAAGTCTTGAGCCTGAACCTCCCAAACTTTGTGATCTTTCATCTTTAAGGTTATTTAAAATCCCAATTCTTTCATTTGAATTTATTCTATTCATGCCTTAAGATAGCAATACTTGATAGGTGTGCAGTGTTAGACCATATTCTAGTAACTAAACTATTTTCACACAGTCTCTTTAAGGGCTAGTAGGAGATTAATAGATAATAAAAGCACATGAAAGCAAGAGAAAGAATTGAGAATATGTAGCATGTTGAGGAATATATATTAATGCATACCCTTAATTGTTAATTATTAGGGCATTTGCTTAAAAATGGTTGAAATTAATGAAAAAACAGAAATTAATCCATAGATTTATGTTATTTTTTTAAATTAGGCACTATTCCTGAAAACATCTCAGTTTTTGATTACTTCTAAAGTTATTAGTAAACGAATTATTTCCTGTTTAAAATTAATTGTGCTAATATTTCCTGTATTTTTTCTCACAATACGTAGACCTTGTAGCCCTTTTCTTCTTCCTTCACGACCTCTCCTTGTTTGTCTATCCCACTATTTTACTTAATTCTAGAACTTCATTTTTAACTCTAAGTATATTTGCCTGGTCTTATGTTTCCTTTTGATAATTAGGCTTGACAAAATTGTTCTCTGAATCAGAATTTCATACATTCTTCAGCTTGCTTCTCTCCAAGGTCGTGTACCTGTGTCTCCCTCCATACCTGCTCACAGTGAACTGACTCCAGCAGGTTGAAACTATCTGCATCACCCTTCTATAGGGTGAGCCTCCTCATTCACGCTAGCAGTTTTGTCATCTATAAAAATGCCATTCATCAGGGTTTAACACTAAGGAATCATAAAATCTTGTCACTCACACATCCACTTGAAGATGTGTCATTGTTCTCCTGTTAATTCCTTCTGTGTTTGAGAAATCTTAGTCTAGTTCATGCGGTGCTGAGGCATGAGATCCTGTCAAAGTTTCTTTAAATGGTCCAAGTCATTTCCTGTGCATAAACCCTTAAGGGTGTTTCCAAGATATAGCTGGAGTTTACTCTCCGTTGAGTCACCAGGATCTATCTTTGTAAGTCACGCACATCATCTCAATTTCCGTGCTGTCTTTACTCCTCTAACCGCCTGGACTCGTGCTATTCCTTCTGGTCCTTAAGTACTCAGTCACTTTTTGATATGCAATTTCTAAAATTTCACTGGAGCCAACCCCTCTCCTTCCAATAAACACAATTTGCCAATCTTATTTTATTTTTTTAACATTCATTTTTTAATTCGTTATTTGATAATTTTACAGATGAACCAGAATGACACATTCCAATCTGCCCAGGTTCATCTCCCCAACCCTTATGACATGCCTAACCCACCCCACACGAAAAGAAGAAGCAGGAGGAAAAGAAGAAACAAGTCTAACTTGTATGACCATACACCAACAGGCGTATGGTCTAAGTCCCACTAGCCAGTCCCTTAAAAAACAAAACAAAACAAACAAACAAACAAACAAACAAACAAAAAACTGAGTTCCCTCCTACCTGCACCTGGCCAGAGTTCATTAATTGTGAAGAGCAGTCAGCATTATTATTATAATTCTTAAGAGTTCCCTTTACTGGTCTCCTGCCTACCCTGTTATTGTTAGTGTGGGGTTTGGGTAGGGGCTATCACAGAAGCCTTTTCTGTCCCTTTTTCCTGTGATTCCATAGTCATCGATATTACAATTCTTTCCTAGTCTTTTTTTCAACTATTGACAGATACCTGAATATGTTTTATAAATAAGTCTGAGAGTGTCATGCTAACTCAAATCACAACACATAGTTCTAAAAACAATACCCTTGGAAACGTACCTTGTAAATTAAATGGTTTTATTACACATGATGCAATGCATTTAAATTTTCAAATATTCACTGGATCAAAATCAATAAAATAAGTTAGATGTGTGTATAGATCTGAAATACCAGGTTTGAGAGGTGGAGGCAGTAGACAAAAGGTTTGAACACCATCCTCAACAAAATATGAAATTTGAAACCAGTCTGAGCTGCATGAGACTGTGCCTTAAAACAAACAAAAAACTAAAATTGGTGAAAAGATGAATTAGACCTTCTGGTAAGATAGCAAACCTAGACTGAAATAATCATTGACTTATTGAATGTTTGCTTGATATGGTGTCCACACAAGTATCACAGCTGGCAGGAAAACTACCCACAAGGGACAAAGAAAAAGTTAAACATGACTTAGTTGATAATGGTTCTAAATTCTAGAGTCTGAAAACAGGCAGTTTACTGTAAGCATATATAAACATGTTACTCGGGTATATACTCACTTATATAGACCTATAAGATATGATAAACATAATGAAATCTATATACCTAAAAAAGACAATCAAGAGAGCAGACATGGGGTAAGATTATCAATCCTCATTTTGAAAGACAGATGGGATGCACATTAAACATTGACAGGAGTGTACTGAGGGCATTTGAAAAACTCTAACTAGCAGTGTTTTCAAAGCAAAGACTCATGACCAAACCTTTGGCAGAGTACAGGAAATCATAAGAAAGAAGGGGAGTTAGTCTGATGAGGAAAGGATAGGAGCTCCACAAGGACCAAACATATCTGGGCACAGGGTCTTTTCTGAGACTGACATGCAACCAAGGACCATGTATGAATGTAACCTAGATCCTCTGCTCAGATGTAGCCTGTGGTAGCTCAGTAACCAATTGGTTTCCCATAGTGAGGGGAACAAGGACTATTTCTAACAGGAACTCAATGACTGGCTCTTTTGCCTCCCCACCCCCCCAAGGGAGGAGCAGTCCTGTTAGGCCACAGAGGAGAGCTTTGCAGCCAGTCCTGAAGATACCTGATAAAACAGGATCAGATGAATGAGGAGGAGGTCCCCTCTCTCAGTAGACTTGGCAAGGGGCACGGTGGAGATGAGGGAGGGAGGGAGGAACTGGGAGGGAATGAGGGATCGGGACACGGCTGGGATACAAAGTTAATAAAATGTAACTGATAAAAAAAAATAAAATTAAAAAAAAAATAAAAAATAAAAAAAGAATTGAATATCTGCAGAGGGGATACAAAGTGAATAAACTGTAATAAATAAATAAATTAAAAAAATAAAAAATAAACATGTTGCAATTTTGCAAAAAAACAAAACAAAACAAAACAAAAAAAAA